>NW_027466807.1:0-170781 GCF_050436995.1 Anticarsia gemmatalis | reverse complement strand
AGCGCCGGTGCGGGCAAGGCAGCCGCCGGCAAGGGTGCAGCGGCAGCGTCGAAGGCCGGCAAGAAGGCGACCGCCTCCGCCGCCGGCGCCAAGAGCAAGAAGGCCGCAGCCGCGTCCGCGTCTGCCTCCGCATCGCCGTCCAAAGCCAAGGCTTCGGCCGCCGCGAAGGACAAGAAGGCCGCCGCCGCCGCGAAGAAGAAGCCCGCCGCCAAGAAGGCCGCCGCGCCCGCCAAGGCCAAGGGCGGCGCCGCACCCAAGGCTAAGAAGACCGCGAAGCCACCCACGAAGAAGCCGAAGGCGCCCAAGCCCAAGAAGGCCGCCGCTACGCCCAAGTCCAAGCCCGCCGCGAAGAAGGCAGCCGCAGCCAAGAAGTAAATATCACACACGCCGGCCGCAGCCAACGAGTGCGCGCGCTATACACGCGCGGGTGCGGTGCATGGTCGCGCTACACCGTCGTCGCGTCGTCGGTCCCGCCGCGCCGCCGCCGCAGCATCAGCAGCAGCAGCAGCAGCAGCAGCAGCAGCAGCAGCAGCAGCAGCGGCAGCGAGCGACCCGCCACCGGGTCGCCGTCGCAGCAGCCGCGAGCCTCACGGCGGCGTGCGTGACACACTCGCTCGCCACTACCAAAAACAGCCCTTTTCAGGGCTAACAATATATTCATGAATCATGTACAAACATACATATTCGTTTCTGATGCGTATACAGAAAGTCAAACAAACTAACCAACCAACTACTAACAAAACAATAAACTACCACAGCTATGTAACCAACCAACTAACTAACTAACTAACTAAGGTATATAACACGAGAGAGATAATAACAACAATAATTATAATAATTGTATAGCTATGCTATGATAGTCGACGACGAATCAAACAATACACGAACCGACGACGTTACCTATGCCACCCTACATGACATGTGAGTGGTTAACTCGTAACGTAACTATAATTTCAAAACACCTAGAATATCATACACTATAACTAGCTACTACATAATACCTATATACAGCTAACAGCTTATCTGAAATAAAAAACTCACCCAAAGCCGCCGAACACATACCTACGAAGCACACGATACGATGATGATGACGATGATATTATATCATTATAACGGCACACCGCAACACAAACACAAACACAAACACACCCTAGCTTCCCTAGGTCACTCGCGAGTACCTAGATACTCGTAAATAATATAAATGTATTAGCTCTAATCACATCGCGATGCACATTGCAATTTGCACGCGTACGTTACTCACTCACAATTTATTCAAATTATTATAACTCTCAAGTGACATTAGTGACACTACGATATTGCAATTGCACCGACTACCTACACTCACCTACACGAGAAAAAAAAAAAAAAAAAACACATTCATAAATATTTTATTAGTTACTGTCAAAATCAAACTGACAAGTGACGACGCCCGACTGCAGGACGAAAAAAAAAAATTTTTTTTTTTTTCTTTATTTGTATTGATATTCTCATCATTATACTGAGCATATATATTATACATTATACATAAATCATAAATCTATAATTCATAAAATATAACGTGGAAATGGCGCGAAAGTGCCGCGCACGCGCAATAGCGGCGATTATCGTGTTGTTTTCTCGCCCGTTTCGTTCGTGAGCGTCGACTCCGCTCCCCGCCCGACGGTTGCGCGCCAGCGATCGCGTATATAATAAAATGCCCCTGCTGTCGGCGAGTCACTCTACAACGCTTACTCGCTGCGCGCGCACACGGTTTCAGCTGTGTGTGTACATACGTGTTTAACTTTGTTTTCAAATCTTCAATTTAAAAACTCTTCAACATGTCGGGCCGCGGCAAAGGTGGCAAAGTCAAGGGAAAGGCAAAGTCTCGCTCCAACCGTGCCGGTCTTCAGTTCCCCGTCGGTCGTATCCACAGGCTCCTGCGTAACGGCAATTACGCCGAGCGCGTCGGTGCCGGTGCACCAGTGTACCTGGCCGCCGTCATGGAGTACTTGGCCGCTGAGGTTCTCGAGTTGGCCGGCAACGCAGCGAGGGACAACAAGAAGACCAGGATCATTCCCCGTCACCTTCAGTTGGCCATCCGCAACGACGAGGAGTTGAACAAACTGCTCTCCGGCGTGACCATCGCCCAAGGCGGTGTCCTGCCGAACATCCAGGCGGTCCTGCTGCCCAAGAAGACCGAGAAGAAGGCTTAAAACCACCGCCTACTCCTCCTCCTCACACCCGACGCACTTCGTGGGAAGATATAATGATACGTTGCTGTCGTACGACCAAGACGACGACGACGGCGGCGTGCATTTTTCTTACAAAAGGCCCTTTTCAGGGCCACAATATGAATCAAAGTCTATCTATTTATCATAATTATCCTATGATAATGAATGACTGTTTCTGTTGCAACATTATTAAAAGTCAAACACACACAAAACAAACAACAACAGAGAAAAAAAAAAAAACCCCCACGAACGAATAGATTTTTTAATAATTATATTATTAATTAATAAACGTAATAAGTATGATAATATATAGTATAAAAGTACAATACATTATATTATACTATATGGCAACAATTATTATTATATACGTCATCTTCCCAAATTCCACTATTTAATTTCATTACCAATACCGTAACTTCGATATAACCACAGATTACAAAAAAGCTCAAAAGTGCTAGATCACAGGGCCGTAAAACGGAATAACAAAAAAAAAAAATATACGTCATCTCAGCCAGATTCAAATACTTACCAATGTTTTTTTTTTTTCTTTTTTTTTTTGCGTACCTATGTCAGTTGTAGTAGTAGCAGTTAGTTGTAGTTCATAATTATGAAATATCGATAACTCATTAAATAAATATTATCATATGGCATGTAGGTGCTGATTTAAATAAAAAAAAAATAATAAAAAATGCTTAATAGTGAGTACAGTTTAGTTTATCCACGTGTCAACAACGTATGTATTTATAATTACAAAATATGTACACTCTTATTATGGTATGTAAACACCGATACAATAAAATAATTAGGTTATAATATTTATTTCATCTATGTCAGTCGTTCGCAGAACGCAAATATATAAATAAATAAAAAATCTAACGATAAAGTTAATACATTTAATAAGTGAATAATATATGTATACCTATTAGATAAAACACAAACAAAACATACTTGGCTTAGCATTATATTATATTGTGAGAGTGTGTGAGTGTTTTTTTTTTTTTTTTTAATTTTTTTTTAATTTTTTTTTTTTTTAAACAGCCTTAGCCAGTATTCTGTACCGCGTCGATCGCCCCCCGCCCTTTCCGCGCTCCGCGATGTGTAGCTGCCGGGCGTGCGTCAGCACTGCGTCGAGCTTACAGAGACCGCATCGGAGCGCTCCTATTGGCCCGTCCGACGGCGCGCGCTCCCTTAGGTCGCCACCACCGCGCGGCGAGAGCGCCGATAAATAAGAGCGGCCTCTCTGCAATTTCGAACCACAATCCAACCGCTCACCGTGCCGCACGGATCGAATTTTGCGCTCCGTATTGTATTGTTGTGTGATTGTTGAATCGCCGCACCATGCCGCCCAAGACAAGTGGTAAGGCCGCCAAGAAATCCGGCAAGGCCCAAAAGAACATCTCCAAGACCGACAAGAAAAAGAAGAAGCACAAGAGGAAGGAGAGCTACGCCATCTACATCTACAAGGTGCTCAAGCAGGTCCACCCCGACACCGGTATCTCCTCGAAGGCTATGTCGATCATGAACTCTTTCGTTAACGACATCTTCGAACGCATCGCCGCCGAAGCGTCTCGTCTGGCCCACTACAACAAGAGGTCCACCATCACATCGAGGGAGGTGCAGACATCCGTGAGGCTCCTGCTGCCCGGTGAGCTCGCCAAGCACGCCGTCAGCGAGGGTACCAAAGCTGTCACCAAGTACACCAGCTCCAAGTGAGCACAGCGTGTGCTTGCACTTGTACCGCCGCCACCGTTGCGCTCACCACATACTCACCTACCTATGTGTTGCGCACAAACAAAAGGCCCTTTTCAGGGCCACAAATATTTTCATATACAATTTAACATACAAAATGTATGTTTCTGTTGATAAACATGTCAAAAGTCAAACAACAACATAAAAAAAAACCTATCTCCATCACTCCCAGTCGCTATCCTTTACGATCTGCAACGATTAAATTTAATACACACAGAAAAATAGTAACACAATGGAATTATATTATTGACAAAAACAACAATACATATATATTATTTATATAATATAAAGTATGATGATAATAAATATAATAATATAATGACACTTTGAAGCTCCACGACCAGAGTACTATACCCATATCGTACATAATAATATTGCCTGCCTAATATTATTTTAAGTACTTCAATAAAATTCAAATAGTTGTCATTCAATGTTATATGGGAAAAAAAAAAAGAAAAAAAAAAAAAAGACGTTTATCATAGTTTGACGTTTATCAAGTTACTAAACTGCAAATAGTCGATGGAGAAATACAGTGATAGGTGTAATGTTTATAGGTGATGAACGGTATACAATATTATGTACTTAAATAAAATATTATAAATACTTACTTAAAAATAACAAAAAAAAATAAAATAATGATAATTGTAAGAATAACATATAGGTATAACGCATTTTGTTTCATGTTTCGTTCGTTCAAATAGTTGTCATTCAATGTTATAAAGAAAAAAAAAAAAAAGAAAAAAAAAAAATGACGTTTATCATAGTTTGACGTTTATCAAGTTACTTATAGAATAATAATATAAACACGTACACACAATATAATATATTATGTACGCTTTAAAATAAAGGATTTATACGAATTTAGAGAGAAAATTCCAAGTGAGTTCGCCGCGGCCGGTTCGCGCTGTCGGCCCGTGTCGATCGTATAAATACGAGTGGGACGGGCAATGCGCGTTTCATTCCCGCTCGCACAGTCGCGCCGTTCGCACCGCACGTCGTTCGTTCAGGTTCAGTTTCAGTACAATTCAATTCAATTAAGAAATGGCGCGTACCAAGCAGACCGCTCGCAAGTCCACCGGTGGTAAGGCACCGAGGAAGCAGCTCGCCACCAAGGCGGCCCGCAAGAGCGCACCGGCAACCGGTGGTGTCAAGAAGCCCCATCGTTACAGGCCCGGAACCGTAGCGCTCCGTGAGATTCGTCGTTACCAGAAGAGTACCGAGCTGTTGATCCGCAAGCTTCCGTTCCAGCGTTTGGTGCGTGAGATCGCTCAAGACTTCAAGACCGATCTCCGTTTCCAGAGCTCCGCTGTGATGGCCCTGCAGGAGGCCAGCGAGGCTTACCTCGTCGGTCTCTTCGAAGACACCAACCTTTGCGCCATCCACGCCAAGCGTGTCACCATCATGCCCAAGGATATACAGCTGGCGCGCAGGATCCGCGGAGAGCGCGCCTAACTGCAGTCAGTACTATCGAGTACTGCAGTTGGCGTGTACAAGGCGGTGTGCGATATATTGTTGTATACACCTATTAAGTATACACTTGTATTGCCGCTCAGCCGAATACCAAAAAGGCCCTTTTCAGGGCCACACATGAGTCATATATTTTTGTAATAAAATATGTTTCTGCAACTAACATTAAAAAGTCAAACAAACTATTAATTAACACACACAATATACCTACCTAATATCTAAATACTGCAAGTATGGTCCCCATATAAATATAATAAAATAAAATATAGCAGTTGCAACATGATATCATCATTCCTGTACAAGCTAGCTATAAAGATGCAGGCCTACACACAATATACATAAGTCCATCATATTTGACAAATTACAATATTTACTGGCGTGGTACATACAGCTACATATTATATAATATTACATATTATAATAGAGACAGTACATATAGGACGAAATAGATCCTAAATACAAAATGGTCGAATTTCATTACCTACATTACTGTACTTATACATTTTTTTTTTTTTTTCTTTTTCTTTTAACCAGACAGACACTCCTTAAATAATACTGATCGTGTATTGTATGCTTATAATAAATATAGATAGGTACCTACTGCTGAATGATGATAAAAATTATCAAAATCTAACAACCAATTTAATATAGGTACCTAAAATAATACTTTTTGTTTTTTTCTTTTTTTTTTTTTTTTTTAATCAATATTATGATGTTGTACACTGCTAACCATATTAAAGGCGGTGTGTTATAATATTAATAAATAAATATTATTTGATTAGTTTATATAATTAAGTAAATAGTTGAAATTTACGTTTTTTTTTTTTTTTTTTTTAAATATACATATACAATAATATCAACTAAAATGAGGCAGCAAGTCGCACACGGCCCGCCAAAACAAAACAAACCCTGCGCGTCCGAGTTCCGACCGACCTATCGACTAGCGAACGAGCGAGCTCGAGCGAGCGCCGCAACGCGTATATAAATGAGGGGCATGTACTGGCCCGTGCATCCAGTCGTTCGCCAGCGCTCGCCCGTTGAACAACGTGCGCGCGTCACTTGTCTGTCTGCTCAACTCAACGTCACAACACTAAAGAACAAAGAAGATGACCGGCCGCGGAAAGGGAGGAAAAGGTCTGGGAAAGGGAGGAGCCAAGCGCCACAGGAAAGTGCTTCGCGATAACATCCAGGGTATCACGAAGCCCGCCATCCGTCGTCTCGCGCGCAGAGGCGGCGTCAAGCGTATCTCCGGTCTTATTTACGAGGAGACTCGCGGTGTGCTGAAGGTGTTCCTCGAGAACGTGATCCGCGACGCCGTCACATACACCGAGCACGCCAAGAGGAAGACCGTCACCGCCATGGACGTCGTCTACGCGCTGAAACGTCAAGGCCGCACCCTGTACGGTTTCGGCGGTTAAGCTGCTTCTGCTCGACGGACGACGACACACACACCCGTCCCGTCCTCCAGCCGGCACTGTCGCAATTGCGCATCGCTCGTTGAGCGTACGCGTCATATGTGATAGCGCTAATAAAAAGGCCCTTTTCAGGGCCGCATACGATTCATATAAACTATTATAAAGTTTATGTTTCTATAATGAACACACGATAAGTCAAACTCTCATACTATACTACATAGTAGTACTATACTGTATACCTACTATACACGTACATAATAATAATATATGAATAAATTCACTTCACCTACTAACGCTAGAACGCAACGTACCGAGTAGTTTACTATAACATAATCATCAATATTATATGAAACGAATAGAGTATAATACACGTACGTAGGTAACCTACCTACCTATATAATGTGTTATGATAAAATCATTGATACTGGTGTATCTCTCTGTCAACTTACTTATGTACAGCTACTACTTGTTTGAAGTTATGAGTGAGTATGTACATATATTACAAAAATACAATATTTGTAACCAGAACACTGACTGACATACCTGGATCGTCTCTCTCTGCATTCGACTGCGTTTCTTCTTAGTTGATGCTACGTTGCGACGTCGAATGTCCTCAGGGCTCAGCCTCAGCCTCAGCTCAGCTGCTTACCGGTAACCTGAAATAGAAATATCCGTACAAATTACAAATAGGTACATAGTAATAAATAACATGCAAGCATTAATAATAGGTATTAAGATTAGAATTAAAATGTTTCGAGTAACATTTAAATAATAGAGAATATAAACAGTTTAACACTAACTAACGTAACTGTATGATAATTAAAATAATAATTGTCATATTGATATATTATATATGGTATGTGTACATGTCAACATCAAAGTAATGTTGTTGTTAAAACTTACATACATATTTAGACAAATCGAACTAAATAGAAAATTTTATGCATAATATTAATTAATTAATATTTGTGTGTGTGTTTAATATTGTGTTCAAGTAAGTGTTGTGTTGTTGGACACTGGTACATAATAATAATTAATAGCTGTAACTGAGAGCACTGCCTAAGGGAATGAATCTACTAAACTTACACGGGACACGGGTGTCTGTCTCCGTACCGTGTACCGTGTGTGTACGTACGGCGAGAGATTGAGCGTGTGCATAACGTGATTATTCGTCTATTGGCATGTTGAATTGCATTATATGCACTTTCACATTGTTTAATATAGTATTTTGTAATTTTATATTAGTTTATTAAACGTTATACCACCAGGTCTGACTCGCCCGTCCTTAAGTGGTATAACGCTTTCGTGTTTTACGAAGGTTCACTTTTAATCGTCTAATACGTTCGACCAAAGTGTTAATACAAATGAAATGTTGATACGTTTCAAGCTCGATATCCTCCTTGTTGATTTATCGACCGTTTACAACTGAAACGTTGTGTTTTATAGAGAAAAATACATTTTGAAGTGAACGCGAGGTATGCCAAGTAGACAGTATGGATTATAATGGTGAGCGCCGGCTCGATCGTTCGTTTTATGCGATATCTATCGGTACCGGTAGATAGTCTCGTTCATTATGTATACGAAAATACAATAAACGAGTGTGGTTACATAACAAAAATATAATAAATTTGTATTTAATTAGATACGTGTTAGTGAAAAGTATGAAGTGTTCATACGAGAAATCGTCTCGCGACAGAATGGCCCTCGTTACGGTAAAGTCTCGAGGTAGCTAATCGGGTGGCAAGTTGCGTATAGTGGCGACATCTACTACGATAGTCGAAGTCTCAGATCGAACCTCTCTTTCACACTCGCGTGAACACGTTTGTTTGATCGTTCTCTCTCTCTCTCACTTACTTACTTACTTACTCTCGCAATCAATCTATCAACAATCAACAATGGCCGATACAGCAGTCGCCGCCGAAGCTCCCGCTCCCGCTACACCAGCAAAGAAACAGGCAAGACAGGCGGGCGGCGCTAAGAAACCTAAGGCGAAGCCTACGCACCCGAAGACGTCCGAGATGGTGAACAACGCTATCAAGGAGATGAAGGAGCGCAGCGGATCCTCGCTGCAGGCGATCAAGAAGTACATCGCCGCTCAGTACAAGGTAGACGCCGAGAAGTTGGCGCCGTTCATCAGAAAATACCTGAAGAGCGCCGTCGAGTCCGGCGCGCTCATCCAGACCAAGGGCAAGGGCGCGTCCGGTTCGTTCAAGCTAGAGTCCAAGTCGGCCGCCGCCAAGAAGCCGAGCGCGAGCGCCGGTGCGGGCAAGGCAGCCGCCGGCAAGGGTGCAGCGGCAGCGTCGAAGGCCGGCAAGAAGGCGACCGCCTCCGCCGCCGGCGCCAAGAGCAAGAAGGCCGCAGCCGCGTCCGCGTCTGCCTCCGCATCGCCGTCCAAAGCCAAGGCTTCGGCCGCCGCGAAGGACAAGAAGGCCGCCGCCGCCGCGAAGAAGAAGCCCGCCGCCAAGAAGGCCGCCGCGCCCGCCAAGGCCAAGGGCGGCGCCGCACCCAAGGCTAAGAAGACCGCGAAGCCACCCACGAAGAAGCCGAAGGCGCCCAAGCCCAAGAAGGCCGCCGCTACGCCCAAGTCCAAGCCCGCCGCGAAGAAGGCAGCCGCAGCCAAGAAGTAAATATCACACACGCCGGCCGCAGCCAACGAGTGCGCGCGCTATACACGCGCGGGTGCGGTGCATGGTCGCGCTACACCGTCGTCGCGTCGTCGGTCCCGCCGCGCCGCCGCCGCAGCATCAGCAGCAGCAGCAGCAGCAGCAGCAGCAGCAGCAGCAGCAGCAGCAGCGGCAGCGAGCGACCCGCCACCGGGTCGCCGTCGCAGCAGCCGCGAGCCTCACGGCGGCGTGCGTGACACACTCGCTCGCCACTACCAAAAACAGCCCTTTTCAGGGCTAACAATATATTCATGAATCATGTACAAACATACATATTCGTTTCTGATGCGTATACAGAAAGTCAAACAAACTAACCAACCAACTACTAACAAAACAATAAACTACCACAGCTATGTAACCAACCAACTAACTAACTAACTAACTAAGGTATATAACACGAGAGAGATAATAACAACAATAATTATAATAATTGTATAGCTATGCTATGATAGTCGACGACGAATCAAACAATACACGAACCGACGACGTTACCTATGCCACCCTACATGACATGTGAGTGGTTAACTCGTAACGTAACTATAATTTCAAAACACCTAGAATATCATACACTATAACTAGCTACTACATAATACCTATATACAGCTAACAGCTTATCTGAAATAAAAAACTCACCCAAAGCCGCCGAACACATACCTACGAAGCACACGATACGATGATGATGACGATGATATTATATCATTATAACGGCACACCGCAACACAAACACAAACACAAACACACCCTAGCTTCCCTAGGTCACTCGCGAGTACCTAGATACTCGTAAATAATATAAATGTATTAGCTCTAATCACATCGCGATGCACATTGCAATTTGCACGCGTACGTTACTCACTCACAATTTATTCAAATTATTATAACTCTCAAGTGACATTAGTGACACTACGATATTGCAATTGCACCGACTACCTACACTCACCTACACGAGAAAAAAAAAAAAAAAAAACACATTCATAAATATTTTATTAGTTACTGTCAAAATCAAACTGACAAGTGACGACGCCCGACTGCAGGACGAAAAAAAAAAATTTTTTTTTTTTTCTTTATTTGTATTGATATTCTCATCATTATACTGAGCATATATATTATACATTATACATAAATCATAAATCTATAATTCATAAAATATAACGTGGAAATGGCGCGAAAGTGCCGCGCACGCGCAATAGCGGCGATTATCGTGTTGTTTTCTCGCCCGTTTCGTTCGTGAGCGTCGACTCCGCTCCCCGCCCGACGGTTGCGCGCCAGCGATCGCGTATATAATAAAATGCCCCTGCTGTCGGCGAGTCACTCTACAACGCTTACTCGCTGCGCGCGCACACGGTTTCAGCTGTGTGTGTACATACGTGTTTAACTTTGTTTTCAAATCTTCAATTTAAAAACTCTTCAACATGTCGGGCCGCGGCAAAGGTGGCAAAGTCAAGGGAAAGGCAAAGTCTCGCTCCAACCGTGCCGGTCTTCAGTTCCCCGTCGGTCGTATCCACAGGCTCCTGCGTAACGGCAATTACGCCGAGCGCGTCGGTGCCGGTGCACCAGTGTACCTGGCCGCCGTCATGGAGTACTTGGCCGCTGAGGTTCTCGAGTTGGCCGGCAACGCAGCGAGGGACAACAAGAAGACCAGGATCATTCCCCGTCACCTTCAGTTGGCCATCCGCAACGACGAGGAGTTGAACAAACTGCTCTCCGGCGTGACCATCGCCCAAGGCGGTGTCCTGCCGAACATCCAGGCGGTCCTGCTGCCCAAGAAGACCGAGAAGAAGGCTTAAAACCACCGCCTACTCCTCCTCCTCACACCCGACGCACTTCGTGGGAAGATATAATGATACGTTGCTGTCGTACGACCAAGACGACGACGACGGCGGCGTGCATTTTTCTTACAAAAGGCCCTTTTCAGGGCCACAATATGAATCAAAGTCTATCTATTTATCATAATTATCCTATGATAATGAATGACTGTTTCTGTTGCAACATTATTAAAAGTCAAACACACACAAAACAAACAACAACAGAGAAAAAAAAAAAAACCCCCACGAACGAATAGATTTTTTAATAATTATATTATTAATTAATAAACGTAATAAGTATGATAATATATAGTATAAAAGTACAATACATTATATTATACTATATGGCAACAATTATTATTATATACGTCATCTTCCCAAATTCCACTATTTAATTTCATTACCAATACCGTAACTTCGATATAACCACAGATTACAAAAAAGCTCAAAAGTGCTAGATCACAGGGCCGTAAAACGGAATAACAAAAAAAAAAAATATACGTCATCTCAGCCAGATTCAAATACTTACCAATGTTTTTTTTTTTTCTTTTTTTTTTTGCGTACCTATGTCAGTTGTAGTAGTAGCAGTTAGTTGTAGTTCATAATTATGAAATATCGATAACTCATTAAATAAATATTATCATATGGCATGTAGGTGCTGATTTAAATAAAAAAAAAATAATAAAAAATGCTTAATAGTGAGTACAGTTTAGTTTATCCACGTGTCAACAACGTATGTATTTATAATTACAAAATATGTACACTCTTATTATGGTATGTAAACACCGATACAATAAAATAATTAGGTTATAATATTTATTTCATCTATGTCAGTCGTTCGCAGAACGCAAATATATAAATAAATAAAAAATCTAACGATAAAGTTAATACATTTAATAAGTGAATAATATATGTATACCTATTAGATAAAACACAAACAAAACATACTTGGCTTAGCATTATATTATATTGTGAGAGTGTGTGAGTGTTTTTTTTTTTTTTTTTAATTTTTTTTTAATTTTTTTTTTTTTTAAACAGCCTTAGCCAGTATTCTGTACCGCGTCGATCGCCCCCCGCCCTTTCCGCGCTCCGCGATGTGTAGCTGCCGGGCGTGCGTCAGCACTGCGTCGAGCTTACAGAGACCGCATCGGAGCGCTCCTATTGGCCCGTCCGACGGCGCGCGCTCCCTTAGGTCGCCACCACCG
Source organism: Anticarsia gemmatalis (assembly GCF_050436995.1). Lineage (NCBI taxonomy): Eukaryota > Metazoa > Arthropoda > Insecta > Lepidoptera > Erebidae > Anticarsia > Anticarsia gemmatalis. Next base: position 158,270 of record NW_027466807.1, on the reverse strand, counting down.
CGCGGCGAGAGCGCCGATAAATAAGAGCGGCCTCTCTGCAATTTCGAACCACAATCCAACCGCTCACCGTGCCGCACGGATCGAATTTTGCGCTCCGTATTGTATTGTTGTGTGATTGTTGAATCGCCGCACCATGCCGCCCAAGACAAGTGGTAAGGCCGCCAAGAAATCCGGCAAGGCCCAAAAGAACATCTCCAAGACCGACAAGAAAAAGAAGAAGCACAAGAGGAAGGAGAGCTACGCCATCTACATCTACAAGGTGCTCAAGCAGGTCCACCCCGACACCGGTATCTCCTCGAAGGCTATGTCGATCATGAACTCTTTCGTTAACGACATCTTCGAACGCATCGCCGCCGAAGCGTCTCGTCTGGCCCACTACAACAAGAGGTCCACCATCACATCGAGGGAGGTGCAGACATCCGTGAGGCTCCTGCTGCCCGGTGAGCTCGCCAAGCACGCCGTCAGCGAGGGTACCAAAGCTGTCACCAAGTACACCAGCTCCAAGTGAGCACAGCGTGTGCTTGCACTTGTACCGCCGCCACCGTTGCGCTCACCACATACTCACCTACCTATGTGTTGCGCACAAACAAAAGGCCCTTTTCAGGGCCACAAATATTTTCATATACAATTTAACATACAAAATGTATGTTTCTGTTGATAAACATGTCAAAAGTCAAACAACAACATAAAAAAAAACCTATCTCCATCACTCCCAGTCGCTATCCTTTACGATCTGCAACGATTAAATTTAATACACACAGAAAAATAGTAACACAATGGAATTATATTATTGACAAAAACAACAATACATATATATTATTTATATAATATAAAGTATGATGATAATAAATATAATAATATAATGACACTTTGAAGCTCCACGACCAGAGTACTATACCCATATCGTACATAATAATATTGCCTGCCTAATATTATTTTAAGTACTTCAATAAAATTCAAATAGTTGTCATTCAATGTTATATGGGAAAAAAAAAAAGAAAAAAAAAAAAAAGACGTTTATCATAGTTTGACGTTTATCAAGTTACTAAACTGCAAATAGTCGATGGAGAAATACAGTGATAGGTGTAATGTTTATAGGTGATGAACGGTATACAATATTATGTACTTAAATAAAATATTATAAATACTTACTTAAAAATAACAAAAAAAAATAAAATAATGATAATTGTAAGAATAACATATAGGTATAACGCATTTTGTTTCATGTTTCGTTCGTTCAAATAGTTGTCATTCAATGTTATAAAGAAAAAAAAAAAAAAGAAAAAAAAAAAATGACGTTTATCATAGTTTGACGTTTATCAAGTTACTTATAGAATAATAATATAAACACGTACACACAATATAATATATTATGTACGCTTTAAAATAAAGGATTTATACGAATTTAGAGAGAAAATTCCAAGTGAGTTCGCCGCGGCCGGTTCGCGCTGTCGGCCCGTGTCGATCGTATAAATACGAGTGGGACGGGCAATGCGCGTTTCATTCCCGCTCGCACAGTCGCGCCGTTCGCACCGCACGTCGTTCGTTCAGGTTCAGTTTCAGTACAATTCAATTCAATTAAGAAATGGCGCGTACCAAGCAGACCGCTCGCAAGTCCACCGGTGGTAAGGCACCGAGGAAGCAGCTCGCCACCAAGGCGGCCCGCAAGAGCGCACCGGCAACCGGTGGTGTCAAGAAGCCCCATCGTTACAGGCCCGGAACCGTAGCGCTCCGTGAGATTCGTCGTTACCAGAAGAGTACCGAGCTGTTGATCCGCAAGCTTCCGTTCCAGCGTTTGGTGCGTGAGATCGCTCAAGACTTCAAGACCGATCTCCGTTTCCAGAGCTCCGCTGTGATGGCCCTGCAGGAGGCCAGCGAGGCTTACCTCGTCGGTCTCTTCGAAGACACCAACCTTTGCGCCATCCACGCCAAGCGTGTCACCATCATGCCCAAGGATATACAGCTGGCGCGCAGGATCCGCGGAGAGCGCGCCTAACTGCAGTCAGTACTATCGAGTACTGCAGTTGGCGTGTACAAGGCGGTGTGCGATATATTGTTGTATACACCTATTAAGTATACACTTGTATTGCCGCTCAGCCGAATACCAAAAAGGCCCTTTTCAGGGCCACACATGAGTCATATATTTTTGTAATAAAATATGTTTCTGCAACTAACATTAAAAAGTCAAACAAACTATTAATTAACACACACAATATACCTACCTAATATCTAAATACTGCAAGTATGGTCCCCATATAAATATAATAAAATAAAATATAGCAGTTGCAACATGATATCATCATTCCTGTACAAGCTAGCTATAAAGATGCAGGCCTACACACAATATACATAAGTCCATCATATTTGACAAATTACAATATTTACTGGCGTGGTACATACAGCTACATATTATATAATATTACATATTATAATAGAGACAGTACATATAGGACGAAATAGATCCTAAATACAAAATGGTCGAATTTCATTACCTACATTACTGTACTTATACATTTTTTTTTTTTTTTCTTTTTCTTTTAACCAGACAGACACTCCTTAAATAATACTGATCGTGTATTGTATGCTTATAATAAATATAGATAGGTACCTACTGCTGAATGATGATAAAAATTATCAAAATCTAACAACCAATTTAATATAGGTACCTAAAATAATACTTTTTGTTTTTTTCTTTTTTTTTTTTTTTTTTAATCAATATTATGATGTTGTACACTGCTAACCATATTAAAGGCGGTGTGTTATAATATTAATAAATAAATATTATTTGATTAGTTTATATAATTAAGTAAATAGTTGAAATTTACGTTTTTTTTTTTTTTTTTTTTAAATATACATATACAATAATATCAACTAAAATGAGGCAGCAAGTCGCACACGGCCCGCCAAAACAAAACAAACCCTGCGCGTCCGAGTTCCGACCGACCTATCGACTAGCGAACGAGCGAGCTCGAGCGAGCGCCGCAACGCGTATATAAATGAGGGGCATGTACTGGCCCGTGCATCCAGTCGTTCGCCAGCGCTCGCCCGTTGAACAACGTGCGCGCGTCACTTGTCTGTCTGCTCAACTCAACGTCACAACACTAAAGAACAAAGAAGATGACCGGCCGCGGAAAGGGAGGAAAAGGTCTGGGAAAGGGAGGAGCCAAGCGCCACAGGAAAGTGCTTCGCGATAACATCCAGGGTATCACGAAGCCCGCCATCCGTCGTCTCGCGCGCAGAGGCGGCGTCAAGCGTATCTCCGGTCTTATTTACGAGGAGACTCGCGGTGTGCTGAAGGTGTTCCTCGAGAACGTGATCCGCGACGCCGTCACATACACCGAGCACGCCAAGAGGAAGACCGTCACCGCCATGGACGTCGTCTACGCGCTGAAACGTCAAGGCCGCACCCTGTACGGTTTCGGCGGTTAAGCTGCTTCTGCTCGACGGACGACGACACACACACCCGTCCCGTCCTCCAGCCGGCACTGTCGCAATTGCGCATCGCTCGTTGAGCGTACGCGTCATATGTGATAGCGCTAATAAAAAGGCCCTTTTCAGGGCCGCATACGATTCATATAAACTATTATAAAGTTTATGTTTCTATAATGAACACACGATAAGTCAAACTCTCATACTATACTACATAGTAGTACTATACTGTATACCTACTATACACGTACATAATAATAATATATGAATAAATTCACTTCACCTACTAACGCTAGAACGCAACGTACCGAGTAGTTTACTATAACATAATCATCAATATTATATGAAACGAATAGAGTATAATACACGTACGTAGGTAACCTACCTACCTATATAATGTGTTATGATAAAATCATTGATACTGGTGTATCTCTCTGTCAACTTACTTATGTACAGCTACTACTTGTTTGAAGTTATGAGTGAGTATGTACATATATTACAAAAATACAATATTTGTAACCAGAACACTGACTGACATACCTGGATCGTCTCTCTCTGCATTCGACTGCGTTTCTTCTTAGTTGATGCTACGTTGCGACGTCGAATGTCCTCAGGGCTCAGCCTCAGCCTCAGCTCAGCTGCTTACCGGTAACCTGAAATAGAAATATCCGTACAAATTACAAATAGGTACATAGTAATAAATAACATGCAAGCATTAATAATAGGTATTAAGATTAGAATTAAAATGTTTCGAGTAACATTTAAATAATAGAGAATATAAACAGTTTAACACTAACTAACGTAACTGTATGATAATTAAAATAATAATTGTCATATTGATATATTATATATGGTATGTGTACATGTCAACATCAAAGTAATGTTGTTGTTAAAACTTACATACATATTTAGACAAATCGAACTAAATAGAAAATTTTATGCATAATATTAATTAATTAATATTTGTGTGTGTGTTTAATATTGTGTTCAAGTAAGTGTTGTGTTGTTGGACACTGGTACATAATAATAATTAATAGCTGTAACTGAGAGCACTGCCTAAGGGAATGAATCTACTAAACTTACACGGGACACGGGTGTCTGTCTCCGTACCGTGTACCGTGTGTGTACGTACGGCGAGAGATTGAGCGTGTGCATAACGTGATTATTCGTCTATTGGCATGTTGAATTGCATTATATGCACTTTCACATTGTTTAATATAGTATTTTGTAATTTTATATTAGTTTATTAAACGTTATACCACCAGGTCTGACTCGCCCGTCCTTAAGTGGTATAACGCTTTCGTGTTTTACGAAGGTTCACTTTTAATCGTCTAATACGTTCGACCAAAGTGTTAATACAAATGAAATGTTGATACGTTTCAAGCTCGATATCCTCCTTGTTGATTTATCGACCGTTTACAACTGAAACGTTGTGTTTTATAGAGAAAAATACATTTTGAAGTGAACGCGAGGTATGCCAAGTAGACAGTATGGATTATAATGGTGAGCGCCGGCTCGATCGTTCGTTTTATGCGATATCTATCGGTACCGGTAGATAGTCTCGTTCATTATGTATACGAAAATACAATAAACGAGTGTGGTTACATAACAAAAATATAATAAATTTGTATTTAATTAGATACGTGTTAGTGAAAAGTATGAAGTGTTCATACGAGAAATCGTCTCGCGACAGAATGGCCCTCGTTACGGTAAAGTCTCGAGGTAGCTAATCGGGTGGCAAGTTGCGTATAGTGGCGACATCTACTACGATAGTCGAAGTCTCAGATCGAACCTCTCTTTCACACTCGCGTGAACACGTTTGTTTGATCGTTCTCTCTCTCTCTCACTTACTTACTTACTTACTCTCGCAATCAATCTATCAACAATCAACAATGGCCGATACAGCAGTCGCCGCCGAAGCTCCCGCTCCCGCTACACCAGCAAAGAAACAGGCAAGACAGGCGGGCGGCGCTAAGAAACCTAAGGCGAAGCCTACGCACCCGAAGACGTCCGAGATGGTGAACAACGCTATCAAGGAGATGAAGGAGCGCAGCGGATCCTCGCTGCAGGCGATCAAGAAGTACATCGCCGCTCAGTACAAGGTAGACGCCGAGAAGTTGGCGCCGTTCATCAGAAAATACCTGAAGAGCGCCGTCGAGTCCGGCGCGCTCATCCAGACCAAGGGCAAGGGCGCGTCCGGTTCGTTCAAGCTAGAGTCCAAGTCGGCCGCCGCCAAGAAGCCGAGCGCGAGCGCCGGTGCGGGCAAGGCAGCCGCCGGCAAGGGTGCAGCGGCAGCGTCGAAGGCCGGCAAGAAGGCGACCGCCTCCGCCGCCGGCGCCAAGAGCAAGAAGGCCGCAGCCGCGTCCGCGTCTGCCTCCGCATCGCCGTCCAAAGCCAAGGCTTCGGCCGCCGCGAAGGACAAGAAGGCCGCCGCCGCCGCGAAGAAGAAGCCCGCCGCCAAGAAGGCCGCCGCGCCCGCCAAGGCCAAGGGCGGCGCCGCACCCAAGGCTAAGAAGACCGCGAAGCCACCCACGAAGAAGCCGAAGGCGCCCAAGCCCAAGAAGGCCGCCGCTACGCCCAAGTCCAAGCCCGCCGCGAAGAAGGCAGCCGCAGCCAAGAAGTAAATATCACACACGCCGGCCGCAGCCAACGAGTGCGCGCGCTATACACGCGCGGGTGCGGTGCATGGTCGCGCTACACCGTCGTCGCGTCGTCGGTCCCGCCGCGCCGCCGCCGCAGCATCAGCAGCAGCAGCAGCAGCAGCAGCAGCAGCAGCAGCAGCAGCAGCGGCAGCGAGCGACCCGCCACCGGGTCGCCGTCGCAGCAGCCGCGAGCCTCACGGCGGCGTGCGTGACACACTCGCTCGCCACTACCAAAAACAGCCCTTTTCAGGGCTAACAATATATTCATGAATCATGTACAAACATACATATTCGTTTCTGATGCGTATACAGAAAGTCAAACAAACTAACCAACCAACTACTAACAAAACAATAAACTACCACAGCTATGTAACCAACCAACTAACTAACTAACTAACTAAGGTATATAACACGAGAGAGATAATAACAACAATAATTATAATAATTGTATAGCTATGCTATGATAGTCGACGACGAATCAAACAATACACGAACCGACGACGTTACCTATGCCACCCTACATGACATGTGAGTGGTTAACTCGTAACGTAACTATAATTTCAAAACACCTAGAATATCATACACTATAACTAGCTACTACATAATACCTATATACAGCTAACAGCTTATCTGAAATAAAAAACTCACCCAAAGCCGCCGAACACATACCTACGAAGCACACGATACGATGATGATGACGATGATATTATATCATTATAACGGCACACCGCAACACAAACACAAACACAAACACACCCTAGCTTCCCTAGGTCACTCGCGAGTACCTAGATACTCGTAAATAATATAAATGTATTAGCTCTAATCACATCGCGATGCACATTGCAATTTGCACGCGTACGTTACTCACTCACAATTTATTCAAATTATTATAACTCTCAAGTGACATTAGTGACACTACGATATTGCAATTGCACCGACTACCTACACTCACCTACACGAGAAAAAAAAAAAAAAAAAACACATTCATAAATATTTTATTAGTTACTGTCAAAATCAAACTGACAAGTGACGACGCCCGACTGCAGGACGAAAAAAAAAAATTTTTTTTTTTTTCTTTATTTGTATTGATATTCTCATCATTATACTGAGCATATATATTATACATTATACATAAATCATAAATCTATAATTCATAAAATATAACGTGGAAATGGCGCGAAAGTGCCGCGCACGCGCAATAGCGGCGATTATCGTGTTGTTTTCTCGCCCGTTTCGTTCGTGAGCGTCGACTCCGCTCCCCGCCCGACGGTTGCGCGCCAGCGATCGCGTATATAATAAAATGCCCCTGCTGTCGGCGAGTCACTCTACAACGCTTACTCGCTGCGCGCGCACACGGTTTCAGCTGTGTGTGTACATACGTGTTTAACTTTGTTTTCAAATCTTCAATTTAAAAACTCTTCAACATGTCGGGCCGCGGCAAAGGTGGCAAAGTCAAGGGAAAGGCAAAGTCTCGCTCCAACCGTGCCGGTCTTCAGTTCCCCGTCGGTCGTATCCACAGGCTCCTGCGTAACGGCAATTACGCCGAGCGCGTCGGTGCCGGTGCACCAGTGTACCTGGCCGCCGTCATGGAGTACTTGGCCGCTGAGGTTCTCGAGTTGGCCGGCAACGCAGCGAGGGACAACAAGAAGACCAGGATCATTCCCCGTCACCTTCAGTTGGCCATCCGCAACGACGAGGAGTTGAACAAACTGCTCTCCGGCGTGACCATCGCCCAAGGCGGTGTCCTGCCGAACATCCAGGCGGTCCTGCTGCCCAAGAAGACCGAGAAGAAGGCTTAAAACCACCGCCTACTCCTCCTCCTCACACCCGACGCACTTCGTGGGAAGATATAATGATACGTTGCTGTCGTACGACCAAGACGACGACGACGGCGGCGTGCATTTTTCTTACAAAAGGCCCTTTTCAGGGCCACAATATGAATCAAAGTCTATCTATTTATCATAATTATCCTATGATAATGAATGACTGTTTCTGTTGCAACATTATTAAAAGTCAAACACACACAAAACAAACAACAACAGAGAAAAAAAAAAAAACCCCCACGAACGAATAGATTTTTTAATAATTATATTATTAATTAATAAACGTAATAAGTATGATAATATATAGTATAAAAGTACAATACATTATATTATACTATATGGCAACAATTATTATTATATACGTCATCTTCCCAAATTCCACTATTTAATTTCATTACCAATACCGTAACTTCGATATAACCACAGATTACAAAAAAGCTCAAAAGTGCTAGATCACAGGGCCGTAAAACGGAATAACAAAAAAAAAAAATATACGTCATCTCAGCCAGATTCAAATACTTACCAATGTTTTTTTTTTTTCTTTTTTTTTTTGCGTACCTATGTCAGTTGTAGTAGTAGCAGTTAGTTGTAGTTCATAATTATGAAATATCGATAACTCATTAAATAAATATTATCATATGGCATGTAGGTGCTGATTTAAATAAAAAAAAAATAATAAAAAATGCTTAATAGTGAGTACAGTTTAGTTTATCCACGTGTCAACAACGTATGTATTTATAATTACAAAATATGTACACTCTTATTATGGTATGTAAACACCGATACAATAAAATAATTAGGTTATAATATTTATTTCATCTATGTCAGTCGTTCGCAGAACGCAAATATATAAATAAATAAAAAATCTAACGATAAAGTTAATACATTTAATAAGTGAATAATATATGTATACCTATTAGATAAAACACAAACAAAACATACTTGGCTTAGCATTATATTATATTGTGAGAGTGTGTGAGTGTTTTTTTTTTTTTTTTTAATTTTTTTTTAATTTTTTTTTTTTTTAAACAGCCTTAGCCAGTATTCTGTACCGCGTCGATCGCCCCCCGCCCTTTCCGCGCTCCGCGATGTGTAGCTGCCGGGCGTGCGTCAGCACTGCGTCGAGCTTACAGAGACCGCATCGGAGCGCTCCTATTGGCCCGTCCGACGGCGCGCGCTCCCTTAGGTCGCCACCACCGCGCGGCGAGAGCGCCGATAAATAAGAGCGGCCTCTCTGCAATTTCGAACCACAATCCAACCGCTCACCGTGCCGCACGGATCGAATTTTGCGCTCCGTATTGTATTGTTGTGTGATTGTTGAATCGCCGCACCATGCCGCCCAAGACAAGTGGTAAGGCCGCCAAGAAATCCGGCAAGGCCCAAAAGAACATCTCCAAGACCGACAAGAAAAAGAAGAAGCACAAGAGGAAGGAGAGCTACGCCATCTACATCTACAAGGTGCTCAAGCAGGTCCACCCCGACACCGGTATCTCCTCGAAGGCTATGTCGATCATGAACTCTTTCGTTAACGACATCTTCGAACGCATCGCCGCCGAAGCGTCTCGTCTGGCCCACTACAACAAGAGGTCCACCATCACATCGAGGGAGGTGCAGACATCCGTGAGGCTCCTGCTGCCCGGTGAGCTCGCCAAGCACGCCGTCAGCGAGGGTACCAAAGCTGTCACCAAGTACACCAGCTCCAAGTGAGCACAGCGTGTGCTTGCACTTGTACCGCCGCCACCGTTGCGCTCACCACATACTCACCTACCTATGTGTTGCGCACAAACAAAAGGCCCTTTTCAGGGCCACAAATATTTTCATATACAATTTAACATACAAAATGTATGTTTCTGTTGATAAACATGTCAAAAGTCAAACAACAACATAAAAAAAAACCTATCTCCATCACTCCCAGTCGCTATCCTTTACGATCTGCAACGATTAAATTTAATACACACAGAAAAATAGTAACACAATGGAATTATATTATTGACAAAAACAACAATACATATATATTATTTATATAATATAAAGTATGATGATAATAAATATAATAATATAATGACACTTTGAAGCTCCACGACCAGAGTACTATACCCATATCGTACATAATAATATTGCCTGCCTAATATTATTTTAAGTACTTCAATAAAATTCAAATAGTTGTCATTCAATGTTATATGGGAAAAAAAAAAAGAAAAAAAAAAAAAAGACGTTTATCATAGTTTGACGTTTATCAAGTTACTAAACTGCAAATAGTCGATGGAGAAATACAGTGATAGGTGTAATGTTTATAGGTGATGAACGGTATACAATATTATGTACTTAAATAAAATATTATAAATACTTACTTAAAAATAACAAAAAAAAATAAAATAATGATAATTGTAAGAATAACATATAGGTATAACGCATTTTGTTTCATGTTTCGTTCGTTCAAATAGTTGTCATTCAATGTTATAAAGAAAAAAAAAAAAAAGAAAAAAAAAAAATGACGTTTATCATAGTTTGACGTTTATCAAGTTACTTATAGAATAATAATATAAACACGTACACACAATATAATATATTATGTACGCTTTAAAATAAAGGATTTATACGAATTTAGAGAGAAAATTCCAAGTGAGTTCGCCGCGGCCGGTTCGCGCTGTCGGCCCGTGTCGATCGTATAAATACGAGTGGGACGGGCAATGCGCGTTTCATTCCCGCTCGCACAGTCGCGCCGTTCGCACCGCACGTCGTTCGTTCAGGTTCAGTTTCAGTACAATTCAATTCAATTAAGAAATGGCGCGTACCAAGCAGACCGCTCGCAAGTCCACCGGTGGTAAGGCACCGAGGAAGCAGCTCGCCACCAAGGCGGCCCGCAAGAGCGCACCGGCAACCGGTGGTGTCAAGAAGCCCCATCGTTACAGGCCCGGAACCGTAGCGCTCCGTGAGATTCGTCGTTACCAGAAGAGTACCGAGCTGTTGATCCGCAAGCTTCCGTTCCAGCGTTTGGTGCGTGAGATCGCTCAAGACTTCAAGACCGATCTCCGTTTCCAGAGCTCCGCTGTGATGGCCCTGCAGGAGGCCAGCGAGGCTTACCTCGTCGGTCTCTTCGAAGACACCAACCTTTGCGCCATCCACGCCAAGCGTGTCACCATCATGCCCAAGGATATACAGCTGGCGCGCAGGATCCGCGGAGAGCGCGCCTAACTGCAGTCAGTACTATCGAGTACTGCAGTTGGCGTGTACAAGGCGGTGTGCGATATATTGTTGTATACACCTATTAAGTATACACTTGTATTGCCGCTCAGCCGAATACCAAAAAGGCCCTTTTCAGGGCCACACATGAGTCATATATTTTTGTAATAAAATATGTTTCTGCAACTAACATTAAAAAGTCAAACAAACTATTAATTAACACACACAATATACCTACCTAATATCTAAATACTGCAAGTATGGTCCCCATATAAATATAATAAAATAAAATATAGCAGTTGCAACATGATATCATCATTCCTGTACAAGCTAGCTATAAAGATGCAGGCCTACACACAATATACATAAGTCCATCATATTTGACAAATTACAATATTTACTGGCGTGGTACATACAGCTACATATTATATAATATTACATATTATAATAGAGACAGTACATATAGGACGAAATAGATCCTAAATACAAAATGGTCGAATTTCATTACCTACATTACTGTACTTATACATTTTTTTTTTTTTTCTTTTTCTTTTAACCAGACAGACACTCCTTAAATAATACTGATCGTGTATTGTATGCTTATAATAAATATAGATAGGTACCTACTGCTGAATGATGATAAAAATTATCAAAATCTAACAACCAATTTAATATAGGTACCTAAAATAATACTTTTTGTTTTTTTCTTTTTTTTTTTTTTTTTTAATCAATATTATGATGTTGTACACTGCTAACCATATTAAAGGCGGTGTGTTATAATATTAATAAATAAATATTATTTGATTAGTTTATATAATTAAGTAAATAGTTGAAATTTACGTTTTTTTTTTTTTTTTTTTTAAATATACATATACAATAATATCAACTAAAATGAGGCAGCAAGTCGCACACGGCCCGCCAAAACAAAACAAACCCTGCGCGTCCGAGTTCCGACCGACCTATCGACTAGCGAACGAGCGAGCTCGAGCGAGCGCCGCAACGCGTATATAAATGAGGGGCATGTACTGGCCCGTGCATCCAGTCGTTCGCCAGCGCTCGCCCGTTGAACAACGTGCGCGCGTCACTTGTCTGTCTGCTCAACTCAACGTCACAACACTAAAGAACAAAGAAGATGACCGGCCGCGGAAAGGGAGGAAAAGGTCTGGGAAAGGGAGGAGCCAAGCGCCACAGGAAAGTGCTTCGCGATAACATCCAGGGTATCACGAAGCCCGCCATCCGTCGTCTCGCGCGCAGAGGCGGCGTCAAGCGTATCTCCGGTCTTATTTACGAGGAGACTCGCGGTGTGCTGAAGGTGTTCCTCGAGAACGTGATCCGCGACGCCGTCACATACACCGAGCACGCCAAGAGGAAGACCGTCACCGCCATGGACGTCGTCTAAGCGCTGAAACGTCAAGGCCGCACCCTGTACGGTTTCGGCGGTTAAGCTGCTTCTGCTCGACGGACGACGACACACACACCCGTCCCGTCCTCCAGCCGGCACTGTCGCAATTGCGCATCGCTCGTTGAGCGTACGCGTCATATGTGATAGCGCTAATAAAAAGGCCCTTTTCAGGGCCGCATACGATTCATATAAACTATTATAAAGTTTATGTTTCTATAATGAACACACGATAAGTCAAACTCTCATACTATACTACATAGTAGTACTATACTGTATACCTACTATACACGTACATAATAATAATATATGAATAAATTCACTTCACCTACTAACGCTAGAACGCAACGTACCGAGTAGTTTACTATAACATAATCATCAATATTATATGAAACGAATAGAGTATAATACACGTACGTAGGTAACCTACCTACCTATATAATGTGTTATGATAAAATCATTGATACTGGTGTATCTCTCTGTCAACTTACTTATGTACAGCTACTACTTGTTTGAAGTTATGAGTGAGTATGTACATATATTACAAAAATACAATATTTGTAACCAGAACACTGACTGACATACCTGGATCGTCTCTCTCTGCATTCGACTGCGTTTCTTCTTAGTTGATGCTACGTTGCGACGTCGAATGTCCTCAGGGCTCAGCCTCAGCCTCAGCTCAGCTGCTTACCGGTAACCTGAAATAGAAATATCCGTACAAATTACAAATAGGTACATAGTAATAAATAACATGCAAGCATTAATAATAGGTATTAAGATTAGAATTAAAATGTTTCGAGTAACATTTAAATAATAGAGAATATAAACAGTTTAACACTAACTAACGTAACTGTATGATAATTAAAATAATAATTGTCATATTGATATATTATATATGGTATGTGTACATGTCAACATCAAAGTAATGTTGTTGTTAAAACTTACATACATATTTAGACAAATCGAACTAAATAGAAAATTTTATGCATAATATTAATTAATTAATATTTGTGTGTGTGTTTAATATTGTGTTCAAGTAAGTGTTGTGTTGTTGGACACTGGTACATAATAATAATTAATAGCTGTAACTGAGAGCACTGCCTAAGGGAATGAATCTACTAAACTTACACGGGACACGGGTGTCTGTCTCCGTACCGTGTACCGTGTGTGTACGTACGGCGAGAGATTGAGCGTGTGCATAACGTGATTATTCGTCTATTGGCATGTTGAATTGCATTATATGCACTTTCACATTGTTTAATATAGTATTTTGTAATTTTATATTAGTTTATTAAACGTTATACCACCAGGTCTGACTCGCCCGTCCTTAAGTGGTATAACGCTTTCGTGTTTTACGAAGGTTCACTTTTAATCGTCTAATACGTTCGACCAAAGTGTTAATACAAATGAAATGTTGATACGTTTCAAGCTCGATATCCTCCTTGTTGATTTATCGACCGTTTACAACTGAAACGTTGTGTTTTATAGAGAAAAATACATTTTGAAGTGAACGCGAGGTATGCCAAGTAGACAGTATGGATTATAATGGTGAGCGCCGGCTCGATCGTTCGTTTTATGCGATATCTATCGGTACCGGTAGATAGTCTCGTTCATTATGTATACGAAAATACAATAAACGAGTGTGGTTACATAACAAAAATATAATAAATTTGTATTTAATTAGATACGTGTTAGTGAAAAGTATGAAGTGTTCATACGAGAAATCGTCTCGCGACAGAATGGCCCTCGTTACGGTAAAGTCTCGAGGTAGCTAATCGGGTGGCAAGTTGCGTATAGTGGCGACATCTACTACGATAGTCGAAGTCTCAGATCGAACCTCTCTTTCACACTCGCGTGAACACGTTTGTTTGATCGTTCTCTCTCTCTCTCACTTACTTACTTACTTACTCTCGCAATCAATCTATCAACAATCAACAATGGCCGATACAGCAGTCGCCGCCGAAGCTCCCGCTCCCGCTACACCAGCAAAGAAACAGGCAAGACAGGCGGGCGGCGCTAAGAAACCTAAGGCGAAGCCTACGCACCCGAAGACGTCCGAGATGGTGAACAACGCTATCAAGGAGATGAAGGAGCGCAGCGGATCCTCGCTGCAGGCGATCAAGAAGTACATCGCCGCTCAGTACAAGGTAGACGCCGAGAAGTTGGCGCCGTTCATCAGAAAATACCTGAAGAGCGCCGTCGAGTCCGGCGCGCTCATCCAGACCAAGGGCAAGGGCGCGTCCGGTTCGTTCAAGCTAGAGTCCAAGTCGGCCGCCGCCAAGAAGCCGAGCGCGAGCGCCGGTGCGGGCAAGGCAGCCGCCGGCAAGGGTGCAGCGGCAGCGTCGAAGGCCGGCAAGAAGGCGACCGCCTCCGCCGCCGGCGCCAAGAGCAAGAAGGCCGCAGCCGCGTCCGCGTCTGCCTCCGCATCGCCGTCCAAAGCCAAGGCTTCGGCCGCCGCGAAGGACAAGAAGGCCGCCGCCGCCGCGAAGAAGAAGCCCGCCGCCAAGAAGGCCGCCGCGCCCGCCAAGGCCAAGGGCGGCGCCGCACCCAAGGCTAAGAAGACCGCGAAGCCACCCACGAAGAAGCCGAAGGCGCCCAAGCCCAAGAAGGCCGCCGCTACGCCCAAGTCCAAGCCCGCCGCGAAGAAGGCAGCCGCAGCCAAGAAGTAAATATCACACACGCCGGCCGCAGCCAACGAGTGCGCGCGCTATACACGCGCGGGTGCGGTGCATGGTCGCGCTACACCGTCGTCGCGTCGTCGGTCCCGCCGCGCCGCCGCCGCAGCATCAGCAGCAGCAGCAGCAGCAGCAGCAGCAGCAGCAGCAGCAGCAGCGGCAGCGAGCGACCCGCCACCGGGTCGCCGTCGCAGCAGCCGCGAGCCTCACGGCGGCGTGCGTGACACACTCGCTCGCCACTACCAAAAACAGCCCTTTTCAGGGCTAACAATATATTCATGAATCATGTACAAACATACATATTCGTTTCTGATGCGTATACAGAAAGTCAAACAAACTAACCAACCAACTACTAACAAAACAATAAACTACCACAGCTATGTAACCAACCAACTAACTAACTAACTAACTAAGGTATATAACACGAGAGAGATAATAACAACAATAATTATAATAATTGTATAGCTATGCTATGATAGTCGACGACGAATCAAACAATACACGAACCGACGACGTTACCTATGCCACCCTACATGACATGTGAGTGGTTAACTCGTAACGTAACTATAATTTCAAAACACCTAGAATATCATACACTATAACTAGCTACTACATAATACCTATATACAGCTAACAGCTTATCTGAAATAAAAAACTCACCCAAAGCCGCCGAACACATACCTACGAAGCACACGATACGATGATGATGACGATGATATTATATCATTATAACGGCACACCGCAACACAAACACAAACACAAACACACCCTAGCTTCCCTAGGTCACTCGCGAGTACCTAGATACTCGTAAATAATATAAATGTATTAGCTCTAATCACATCGCGATGCACATTGCAATTTGCACGCGTACGTTACTCACTCACAATTTATTCAAATTATTATAACTCTCAAGTGACATTAGTGACACTACGATATTGCAATTGCACCGACTACCTACACTCACCTACACGAGAAAAAAAAAAAAAAAAAACACATTCATAAATATTTTATTAGTTACTGTCAAAATCAAACTGACAAGTGACGACGCCCGACTGCAGGACGAAAAAAAAAAATTTTTTTTTTTTTCTTTATTTGTATTGATATTCTCATCATTATACTGAGCATATATATTATACATTATACATAAATCATAAATCTATAATTCATAAAATATAACGTGGAAATGGCGCGAAAGTGCCGCGCACGCGCAATAGCGGCGATTATCGTGTTGTTTTCTCGCCCGTTTCGTTCGTGAGCGTCGACTCCGCTCCCCGCCCGACGGTTGCGCGCCAGCGATCGCGTATATAATAAAATGCCCCTGCTGTCGGCGAGTCACTCTACAACGCTTACTCGCTGCGCGCGCACACGGTTTCAGCTGTGTGTGTACATACGTGTTTAACTTTGTTTTCAAATCTTCAATTTAAAAACTCTTCAACATGTCGGGCCGCGGCAAAGGTGGCAAAGTCAAGGGAAAGGCAAAGTCTCGCTCCAACCGTGCCGGTCTTCAGTTCCCCGTCGGTCGTATCCACAGGCTCCTGCGTAACGGCAATTACGCCGAGCGCGTCGGTGCCGGTGCACCAGTGTACCTGGCCGCCGTCATGGAGTACTTGGCCGCTGAGGTTCTCGAGTTGGCCGGCAACGCAGCGAGGGACAACAAGAAGACCAGGATCATTCCCCGTCACCTTCAGTTGGCCATCCGCAACGACGAGGAGTTGAACAAACTGCTCTCCGGCGTGACCATCGCCCAAGGCGGTGTCCTGCCGAACATCCAGGCGGTCCTGCTGCCCAAGAAGACCGAGAAGAAGGCTTAAAACCACCGCCTACTCCTCCTCCTCACACCCGACGCACTTCGTGGGAAGATATAATGATACGTTGCTGTCGTACGACCAAGACGACGACGACGGCGGCGTGCATTTTTCTTACAAAAGGCCCTTTTCAGGGCCACAATATGAATCAAAGTCTATCTATTTATCATAATTATCCTATGATAATGAATGACTGTTTCTGTTGCAACATTATTAAAAGTCAAACACACACAAAACAAACAACAACAGAGAAAAAAAAAAAAACCCCCACGAACGAATAGATTTTTTAATAATTATATTATTAATTAATAAACGTAATAAGTATGATAATATATAGTATAAAAGTACAATACATTATATTATACTATATGGCAACAATTATTATTATATACGTCATCTTCCCAAATTCCACTATTTAATTTCATTACCAATACCGTAACTTCGATATAACCACAGATTACAAAAAAGCTCAAAAGTGCTAGATCACAGGGCCGTAAAACGGAATAACAAAAAAAAAAAATATACGTCATCTCAGCCAGATTCAAATACTTACCAATGTTTTTTTTTTTTCTTTTTTTTTTTGCGTACCTATGTCAGTTGTAGTAGTAGCAGTTAGTTGTAGTTCATAATTATGAAATATCGATAACTCATTAAATAAATATTATCATATGGCATGTAGGTGCTGATTTAAATAAAAAAAAAATAATAAAAAATGCTTAATAGTGAGTACAGTTTAGTTTATCCACGTGTCAACAACGTATGTATTTATAATTACAAAATATGTACACTCTTATTATGGTATGTAAACACCGATACAATAAAATAATTAGGTTATAATATTTATTTCATCTATGTCAGTCGTTCGCAGAACGCAAATATATAAATAAATAAAAAATCTAACGATAAAGTTAATACATTTAATAAGTGAATAATATATGTATACCTATTAGATAAAACACAAACAAAACATACTTGGCTTAGCATTATATTATATTGTGAGAGTGTGTGAGTGTTTTTTTTTTTTTTTTTAATTTTTTTTTAATTTTTTTTTTTTTTAAACAGCCTTAGCCAGTATTCTGTACCGCGTCGATCGCCCCCCGCCCTTTCCGCGCTCCGCGATGTGTAGCTGCCGGGCGTGCGTCAGCACTGCGTCGAGCTTACAGAGACCGCATCGGAGCGCTCCTATTGGCCCGTCCGACGGCGCGCGCTCCCTTAGGTCGCCACCACCGCGCGGCGAGAGCGCCGATAAATAAGAGCGGCCTCTCTGCAATTTCGAACCACAATCCAACCGCTCACCGTGCCGCACGGATCGAATTTTGCGCTCCGTATTGTATTGTTGTGTGATTGTTGAATCGCCGCACCATGCCGCCCAAGACAAGTGGTAAGGCCGCCAAGAAATCCGGCAAGGCCCAAAAGAACATCTCCAAGACCGACAAGAAAAAGAAGAAGCACAAGAGGAAGGAGAGCTACGCCATCTACATCTACAAGGTGCTCAAGCAGGTCCACCCCGACACCGGTATCTCCTCGAAGGCTATGTCGATCATGAACTCTTTCGTTAACGACATCTTCGAACGCATCGCCGCCGAAGCGTCTCGTCTGGCCCACTACAACAAGAGGTCCACCATCACATCGAGGGAGGTGCAGACATCCGTGAGGCTCCTGCTGCCCGGTGAGCTCGCCAAGCACGCCGTCAGCGAGGGTACCAAAGCTGTCACCAAGTACACCAGCTCCAAGTGAGCACAGCGTGTGCTTGCACTTGTACCGCCGCCACCGTTGCGCTCACCACATACTCACCTACCTATGTGTTGCGCACAAACAAAAGGCCCTTTTCAGGGCCACAAATATTTTCATATACAATTTAACATACAAAATGTATGTTTCTGTTGATAAACATGTCAAAAGTCAAACAACAACATAAAAAAAAACCTATCTCCATCACTCCCAGTCGCTATCCTTTACGATCTGCAACGATTAAATTTAATACACACAGAAAAATAGTAACACAATGGAATTATATTATTGACAAAAACAACAATACATATATATTATTTATATAATATAAAGTATGATGATAATAAATATAATAATATAATGACACTTTGAAGCTCCACGACCAGAGTACTATACCCATATCGTACATAATAATATTGCCTGCCTAATATTATTTTAAGTACTTCAATAAAATTCAAATAGTTGTCATTCAATGTTATATGGGAAAAAAAAAAAGAAAAAAAAAAAAAAGACGTTTATCATAGTTTGACGTTTATCAAGTTACTAAACTGCAAATAGTCGATGGAGAAATACAGTGATAGGTGTAATGTTTATAGGTGATGAACGGTATACAATATTATGTACTTAAATAAAATATTATAAATACTTACTTAAAAATAACAAAAAAAAATAAAATAATGATAATTGTAAGAATAACATATAGGTATAACGCATTTTGTTTCATGTTTCGTTCGTTCAAATAGTTGTCATTCAATGTTATAAAGAAAAAAAAAAAAAAGAAAAAAAAAAAATGACGTTTATCATAGTTTGACGTTTATCAAGTTACTTATAGAATAATAATATAAACACGTACACACAATATAATATATTATGTACGCTTTAAAATAAAGGATTTATACGAATTTAGAGAGAAAATTCCAAGTGAGTTCGCCGCGGCCGGTTCGCGCTGTCGGCCCGTGTCGATCGTATAAATACGAGTGGGACGGGCAATGCGCGTTTCATTCCCGCTCGCACAGTCGCGCCGTTCGCACCGCACGTCGTTCGTTCAGGTTCAGTTTCAGTACAATTCAATTCAATTAAGAAATGGCGCGTACCAAGCAGACCGCTCGCAAGTCCACCGGTGGTAAGGCACCGAGGAAGCAGCTCGCCACCAAGGCGGCCCGCAAGAGCGCACCGGCAACCGGTGGTGTCAAGAAGCCCCATCGTTACAGGCCCGGAACCGTAGCGCTCCGTGAGATTCGTCGTTACCAGAAGAGTACCGAGCTGTTGATCCGCAAGCTTCCGTTCCAGCGTTTGGTGCGTGAGATCGCTCAAGACTTCAAGACCGATCTCCGTTTCCAGAGCTCCGCTGTGATGGCCCTGCAGGAGGCCAGCGAGGCTTACCTCGTCGGTCTCTTCGAAGACACCAACCTTTGCGCCATCCACGCCAAGCGTGTCACCATCATGCCCAAGGATATACAGCTGGCGCGCAGGATCCGCGGAGAGCGCGCCTAACTGCAGTCAGTACTATCGAGTACTGCAGTTGGCGTGTACAAGGCGGTGTGCGATATATTGTTGTATACACCTATTAAGTATACACTTGTATTGCCGCTCAGCCGAATACCAAAAAGGCCCTTTTCAGGGCCACACATGAGTCATATATTTTTGTAATAAAATATGTTTCTGCAACTAACATTAAAAAGTCAAACAAACTATTAATTAACACACACAATATACCTACCTAATATCTAAATACTGCAAGTATGGTCCCCATATAAATATAATAAAATAAAATATAGCAGTTGCAACATGATATCATCATTCCTGTACAAGCTAGCTATAAAGATGCAGGCCTACACACAATATACATAAGTCCATCATATTTGACAAATTACAATATTTACTGGCGTGGTACATACAGCTACATATTATATAATATTACATATTATAATAGAGACAGTACATATAGGACGAAATAGATCCTAAATACAAAATGGTCGAATTTCATTACCTACATTACTGTACTTATACATTTTTTTTTTTTTTTCTTTTTCTTTTAACCAGACAGACACTCCTTAAATAATACTGATCGTGTATTGTATGCTTATAATAAATAT
The DNA here is from genome assembly GCF_050436995.1 of Anticarsia gemmatalis. Classification (NCBI taxonomy): domain Eukaryota; kingdom Metazoa; phylum Arthropoda; class Insecta; order Lepidoptera; family Erebidae; genus Anticarsia; species Anticarsia gemmatalis. The sequence goes on along the minus strand of NW_027466807.1, from coordinate 137,487 downwards.
AGATAGGTACCTACTGCTGAATGATGATAAAAATTATCAAAATCTAACAACCAATTTAATATAGGTACCTAAAATAATACTTTTTGTTTTTTTCTTTTTTTTTTTTTTTTTTAATCAATATTATGATGTTGTACACTGCTAACCATATTAAAGGCGGTGTGTTATAATATTAATAAATAAATATTATTTGATTAGTTTATATAATTAAGTAAATAGTTGAAATTTACGTTTTTTTTTTTTTTTTTTTTAAATATACATATACAATAATATCAACTAAAATGAGGCAGCAAGTCGCACACGGCCCGCCAAAACAAAACAAACCCTGCGCGTCCGAGTTCCGACCGACCTATCGACTAGCGAACGAGCGAGCTCGAGCGAGCGCCGCAACGCGTATATAAATGAGGGGCATGTACTGGCCCGTGCATCCAGTCGTTCGCCAGCGCTCGCCCGTTGAACAACGTGCGCGCGTCACTTGTCTGTCTGCTCAACTCAACGTCACAACACTAAAGAACAAAGAAGATGACCGGCCGCGGAAAGGGAGGAAAAGGTCTGGGAAAGGGAGGAGCCAAGCGCCACAGGAAAGTGCTTCGCGATAACATCCAGGGTATCACGAAGCCCGCCATCCGTCGTCTCGCGCGCAGAGGCGGCGTCAAGCGTATCTCCGGTCTTATTTACGAGGAGACTCGCGGTGTGCTGAAGGTGTTCCTCGAGAACGTGATCCGCGACGCCGTCACATACACCGAGCACGCCAAGAGGAAGACCGTCACCGCCATGGACGTCGTCTACGCGCTGAAACGTCAAGGCCGCACCCTGTACGGTTTCGGCGGTTAAGCTGCTTCTGCTCGACGGACGACGACACACACACCCGTCCCGTCCTCCAGCCGGCACTGTCGCAATTGCGCATCGCTCGTTGAGCGTACGCGTCATATGTGATAGCGCTAATAAAAAGGCCCTTTTCAGGGCCGCATACGATTCATATAAACTATTATAAAGTTTATGTTTCTATAATGAACACACGATAAGTCAAACTCTCATACTATACTACATAGTAGTACTATACTGTATACCTACTATACACGTACATAATAATAATATATGAATAAATTCACTTCACCTACTAACGCTAGAACGCAACGTACCGAGTAGTTTACTATAACATAATCATCAATATTATATGAAACGAATAGAGTATAATACACGTACGTAGGTAACCTACCTACCTATATAATGTGTTATGATAAAATCATTGATACTGGTGTATCTCTCTGTCAACTTACTTATGTACAGCTACTACTTGTTTGAAGTTATGAGTGAGTATGTACATATATTACAAAAATACAATATTTGTAACCAGAACACTGACTGACATACCTGGATCGTCTCTCTCTGCATTCGACTGCGTTTCTTCTTAGTTGATGCTACGTTGCGACGTCGAATGTCCTCAGGGCTCAGCCTCAGCCTCAGCTCAGCTGCTTACCGGTAACCTGAAATAGAAATATCCGTACAAATTACAAATAGGTACATAGTAATAAATAACATGCAAGCATTAATAATAGGTATTAAGATTAGAATTAAAATGTTTCGAGTAACATTTAAATAATAGAGAATATAAACAGTTTAACACTAACTAACGTAACTGTATGATAATTAAAATAATAATTGTCATATTGATATATTATATATGGTATGTGTACATGTCAACATCAAAGTAATGTTGTTGTTAAAACTTACATACATATTTAGACAAATCGAACTAAATAGAAAATTTTATGCATAATATTAATTAATTAATATTTGTGTGTGTGTTTAATATTGTGTTCAAGTAAGTGTTGTGTTGTTGGACACTGGTACATAATAATAATTAATAGCTGTAACTGAGAGCACTGCCTAAGGGAATGAATCTACTAAACTTACACGGGACACGGGTGTCTGTCTCCGTACCGTGTACCGTGTGTGTACGTACGGCGAGAGATTGAGCGTGTGCATAACGTGATTATTCGTCTATTGGCATGTTGAATTGCATTATATGCACTTTCACATTGTTTAATATAGTATTTTGTAATTTTATATTAGTTTATTAAACGTTATACCACCAGGTCTGACTCGCCCGTCCTTAAGTGGTATAACGCTTTCGTGTTTTACGAAGGTTCACTTTTAATCGTCTAATACGTTCGACCAAAGTGTTAATACAAATGAAATGTTGATACGTTTCAAGCTCGATATCCTCCTTGTTGATTTATCGACCGTTTACAACTGAAACGTTGTGTTTTATAGAGAAACTAGCTGACCCGCGCAACTTCGCTTGCGTCCTATAAGGGAGAATGGGTGAAATTTTTCCCCGTTTTTGTAACATTAATTACTGGTACTCTGCTCCTTTTGGTCGTAGCGTGATGATATATAGCCTATATCCTTTCTCAGGTATCAAAATATCTCCATACCAAATTTCATGCAAATTGGTTCGGTAGTTAAGGCGTGATTGAGTAGCAGACAGACAGACAGAGTTACTTTTGCATTTTTAATATTAGTATGGAGTATGGAGGATTTATGTACTTCCAGTCAACACGGTTTTATAATAATTTTATATAAACAAAGCCATTCAACGTTTTGATTTTGTTTTTTAGAAATGTTTTTTAATCAATTTATTTAGCGGGTTTTTTGTTGTTTTGCTTTTTTTTGAAAGTGATAAAACACAATGTTTGTACCTAGTAATATTATCAAAATTCAAATTCAAATTCAAAATTATTTATTGCAACAAACATGGTTCAGAGTTCTTATTTATAATACAGTTTCACATATTTGGCCGTTATAGGGACGCTGCCCCCGCCGCCGCGGCCGACCCGTACCGTGCCGCAATACTAATATCGTGATATCTCCTAAACTATATGTCTAAATAACACACTGTAAACTGCAAAAATAATCTAAATTAAATGCTCGTGATGATGAACTTACTTATTTTGATAAGGATATATGTATTATTGGTTATATCACCAGTTAAACATCACCCAACGAATTAAATGTTTTTTTAATACAGAAAAGTAGTTTTTGTGACTTAAATAAAAAAGCTGGATATATGTCATCGCGAACTTTTTTGTAGAACTAATAAAGACCAATGTTTTTGCTATACATTGTTCTTACTTGTATCCAACGGTATGAGCGGCGCACGCACAAATGCAATCTTCAATTAGATTTTTTTTCTGACTTCTTGGACATAAATCGCTATAACTCAGCTAATATAGTTTCAATGTATTTCAATTATAGATAAAAACCTGTCGGAGAAAATACTCTTTCTATTAGTGAAAACCGCATCAAAATCCGTTGCGTAGTTTTAAAGTTTTATGCATACGAAGGGACTACAGACAAAATGGGCGACTTTGTTTTATACTATGTAGTGAAATACATTTTGAAGTGAACGCGAGGTATGCCAAGTAGACAGTATGGATTATAATGGTGAGCGCCGGCTCGATCGTTCGTTTTATGCGATATCTATCGGTACCGGTAGATAGTCTCGTTCATTATGTATACGAAAATACAATAAACGAGTGTGGTTACATAACAAAAATATAATAAATTTGTATTTAATTAGATACGTGTTAGTGAAAAGTATGAAGTGTTCATACGAGAAATCGTCTCGCGACAGAATGGCCCTCGTTACGGTAAAGTCTCGAGGTAGCTAATCGGGTGGCAAGTTGCGTATAGTGGCGACATCTACTACGATAGTCGAAGTCTCAGATCGAACCTCTCTTTCACACTCGCGTGAACACGTTTGTTTGATCGTTCTCTCTCTCTCTCACTTACTTACTTACTTACTCTCGCAATCAATCTATCAACAATCAACAATGGCCGATACAGCAGTCGCCGCCGAAGCTCCCGCTCCCGCTACACCAGCAAAGAAACAGGCAAGACAGGCGGGCGGCGCTAAGAAACCTAAGGCGAAGCCTACGCACCCGAAGACGTCCGAGATGGTGAACAACGCTATCAAGGAGATGAAGGAGCGCAGCGGATCCTCGCTGCAGGCGATCAAGAAGTACATCGCCGCTCAGTACAAGGTAGACGCCGAGAAGTTGGCGCCGTTCATCAGAAAATACCTGAAGAGCGCCGTCGAGTCCGGCGCGCTCATCCAGACCAAGGGCAAGGGCGCGTCCGGTTCGTTCAAGCTAGAGTCCAAGTCGGCCGCCGCCAAGAAGCCGAGCGCGAGCGCCGGTGCGGGCAAGGCAGCCGCCGGCAAGGGTGCAGCGGCAGCGTCGAAGGCCGGCAAGAAGGCGACCGCCTCCGCCGCCGGCGCCAAGAGCAAGAAGGCCGCAGCCGCGTCCGCGTCTGCCTCCGCATCGCCGTCCAAAGCCAAGGCTTCGGCCGCCGCGAAGGACAAGAAGGCCGCCGCCGCCGCGAAGAAGAAGCCCGCCGCCAAGAAGGCCGCCGCGCCCGCCAAGGCCAAGGGCGGCGCCGCACCCAAGGCTAAGAAGACCGCGAAGCCACCCACGAAGAAGCCGAAGGCGCCCAAGCCCAAGAAGGCCGCCGCTACGCCCAAGTCCAAGCCCGCCGCGAAGAAGGCAGCCGCAGCCAAGAAGTAAATATCACACACGCCGGCCGCAGCCAACGAGTGCGCGCGCTATACACGCGCGGGTGCGGTGCATGGTCGCGCTACACCGTCGTCGCGTCGTCGGTCCCGCCGCGCCGCCGCCGCAGCATCAGCAGCAGCAGCAGCAGCAGCAGCAGCAGCAGCAGCAGCAGCAGCGGCAGCGAGCGACCCGCCACCGGGTCGCCGTCGCAGCAGACGCGAGCCTCACGGCGGCGTGCGTGACACACTCGCTCGCCACTACCAAAAACAGCCCTTTTCAGGGCTAACAATATATTCATGAATCATGTACAAACATACATATTCGTTTCTGATGCGTATACAGAAAGTCAAACAAACTAACCAACCAACTACTAACAAAACAATAAACTACCACAGCTATGTAACCAACCAACTAACTAACTAACTAACTAAGGTATATAACACGAGAGAGATAATAACAACAATAATTATAATAATTGTATAGCTATGCTATGATAGTCGACGACGAATCAAACAATACACGAACCGACGACGTTACCTATGCCACCCTACATGACATGTGAGTGGTTAACTCGTAACGTAACTATAATTTCAAAACACCTAGAATATCATACACTATAACTAGCTACTACATAATACCTATATACAGCTAACAGCTTATCTGAAATAAAAAACTCACCCAAAGCCGCCGAACACATACCTACGAAGCACACGATACGATGATGATGACGATGATATTATATCATTATAACGGCACACCGCAACACAAACACAAACACAAACACACCCTAGCTTCCCTAGGTCACTCGCGAGTACCTAGATACTCGTAAATAATATAAATGTATTAGCTCTAATCACATCGCGATGCACATTGCAATTTGCACGCGTACGTTACTCACTCACAATTTATTCAAATTATTATAACTCTCAAGTGACATTAGTGACACTACGATATTGCAATTGCACCGACTACCTACACTCACCTACACGAGAAAAAAAAAAAAAAAAAACACATTCATAAATATTTTATTAGTTACTGTCAAAATCAAACTGACAAGTGACGACGCCCGACTGCAGGACGAAAAAAAAAAATTTTTTTTTTTTTCTTTATTTGTATTGATATTCTCATCATTATACTGAGCATATATATTATACATTATACATAAATCATAAATCTATAATTCATAAAATATAACGTGGAAATGGCGCGAAAGTGCCGCGCACGCGCAATAGCGGCGATTATCGTGTTGTTTTCTCGCCCGTTTCGTTCGTGAGCGTCGACTCCGCTCCCCGCCCGACGGTTGCGCGCCAGCGATCGCGTATATAATAAAATGCCCCTGCTGTCGGCGAGTCACTCTACAACGCTTACTCGCTGCGCGCGCACACGGTTTCAGCTGTGTGTGTACATACGTGTTTAACTTTGTTTTCAAATCTTCAATTTAAAAACTCTTCAACATGTCGGGCCGCGGCAAAGGTGGCAAAGTCAAGGGAAAGGCAAAGTCTCGCTCCAACCGTGCCGGTCTTCAGTTCCCCGTCGGTCGTATCCACAGGCTCCTGCGTAACGGCAATTACGCCGAGCGCGTCGGTGCCGGTGCACCAGTGTACCTGGCCGCCGTCATGGAGTACTTGGCCGCTGAGGTTCTCGAGTTGGCCGGCAACGCAGCGAGGGACAACAAGAAGACCAGGATCATTCCCCGTCACCTTCAGTTGGCCATCCGCAACGACGAGGAGTTGAACAAACTGCTCTCCGGCGTGACCATCGCCCAAGGCGGTGTCCTGCCGAACATCCAGGCGGTCCTGCTGCCCAAGAAGACCGAGAAGAAGGCTTAAAACCACCGCCTACTCCTCCTCCTCACACCCGACGCACTTCGTGGGAAGATATAATGATACGTTGCTGTCGTACGACCAAGACGACGACGACGGCGGCGTGCATTTTTCTTACAAAAGGCCCTTTTCAGGGCCACAATATGAATCAAAGTCTATCTATTTATCATAATTATCCTATGATAATGAATGACTGTTTCTGTTGCAACATTATTAAAAGTCAAACACACACAAAACAAACAACAACAGAGAAAAAAAAAAAAACCCCCACGAACGAATAGATTTTTTAATAATTATATTATTAATTAATAAACGTAATAAGTATGATAATATATAGTATAAAAGTACAATACATTATATTATACTATATGGCAACAATTATTATTATATACGTCATCTTCCCAAATTCCACTATTTAATTTCATTACCAATACCGTAACTTCGATATAACCACAGATTACAAAAAAGCTCAAAAGTGCTAGATCACAGGGCCGTAAAACGGAATAACAAAAAAAAAAAATATACGTCATCTCAGCCAGATTCAAATACTTACCAATGTTTTTTTTTTTTCTTTTTTTTTTTGCGTACCTATGTCAGTTGTAGTAGTAGCAGTTAGTTGTAGTTCATAATTATGAAATATCGATAACTCATTAAATAAATATTATCATATGGCATGTAGGTGCTGATTTAAATAAAAAAAAAATAATAAAAAATGCTTAATAGTGAGTACAGTTTAGTTTATCCACGTGTCAACAACGTATGTATTTATAATTACAAAATATGTACACTCTTATTATGGTATGTAAACACCGATACAATAAAATAATTAGGTTATAATATTTATTTCATCTATGTCAGTCGTTCGCAGAACGCAAATATATAAATAAATAAAAAATCTAACGATAAAGTTAATACATTTAATAAGTGAATAATATATGTATACCTATTAGATAAAACACAAACAAAACATACTTGGCTTAGCATTATATTATATTGTGAGAGTGTGTGAGTGTTTTTTTTTTTTTTTTTAATTTTTTTTTAATTTTTTTTTTTTTTAAACAGCCTTAGCCAGTATTCTGTACCGCGTCGATCGCCCCCCGCCCTTTCCGCGCTCCGCGATGTGTAGCTGCCGGGCGTGCGTCAGCACTGCGTCGAGCTTACAGAGACCGCATCGGAGCGCTCCTATTGGCCCGTCCGACGGCGCGCGCTCCCTTAGGTCGCCACCACCGCGCGGCGAGAGCGCCGATAAATAAGAGCGGCCTCTCTGCAATTTCGAACCACAATCCAACCGCTCACCGTGCCGCACGGATCGAATTTTGCGCTCCGTATTGTATTGTTGTGTGATTGTTGAATCGCCGCACCATGCCGCCCAAGACAAGTGGTAAGGCCGCCAAGAAATCCGGCAAGGCCCAAAAGAACATCTCCAAGACCGACAAGAAAAAGAAGAAGCACAAGAGGAAGGAGAGCTACGCCATCTACATCTACAAGGTGCTCAAGCAGGTCCACCCCGACACCGGTATCTCCTCGAAGGCTATGTCGATCATGAACTCTTTCGTTAACGACATCTTCGAACGCATCGCCGCCGAAGCGTCTCGTCTGGCCCACTACAACAAGAGGTCCACCATCACATCGAGGGAGGTGCAGACATCCGTGAGGCTCCTGCTGCCCGGTGAGCTCGCCAAGCACGCCGTCAGCGAGGGTACCAAAGCTGTCACCAAGTACACCAGCTCCAAGTGAGCACAGCGTGTGCTTGCACTTGTACCGCCGCCACCGTTGCGCTCACCACATACTCACCTACCTATGTGTTGCGCACAAACAAAAGGCCCTTTTCAGGGCCACAAATATTTTCATATACAATTTAACATACAAAATGTATGTTTCTGTTGATAAACATGTCAAAAGTCAAACAACAACATAAAAAAAAACCTATCTCCATCACTCCCAGTCGCTATCCTTTACGATCTGCAACGATTAAATTTAATACACACAGAAAAATAGTAACACAATGGAATTATATTATTGACAAAAACAACAATACATATATATTATTTATATAATATAAAGTATGATGATAATAAATATAATAATATAATGACACTTTGAAGCTCCACGACCAGAGTACTATACCCATATCGTACATAATAATATTGCCTGCCTAATATTATTTTAAGTACTTCAATAAAATTCAAATAGTTGTCATTCAATGTTATATGGGAAAAAAAAAAAGAAAAAAAAAAAAAAGACGTTTATCATAGTTTGACGTTTATCAAGTTACTAAACTGCAAATAGTCGATGGAGAAATACAGTGATAGGTGTAATGTTTATAGGTGATGAACGGTATACAATATTATGTACTTAAATAAAATATTATAAATACTTACTTAAAAATAACAAAAAAAAATAAAATAATGATAATTGTAAGAATAACATATAGGTATAACGCATTTTGTTTCATGTTTCGTTCGTTCAAATAGTTGTCATTCAATGTTATAAAGAAAAAAAAAAAAAAGAAAAAAAAAAAATGACGTTTATCATAGTTTGACGTTTATCAAGTTACTTATAGAATAATAATATAAACACGTACACACAATATAATATATTATGTACGCTTTAAAATAAAGGATTTATACGAATTTAGAGAGAAAATTCCAAGTGAGTTCGCCGCGGCCGGTTCGCGCTGTCGGCCCGTGTCGATCGTATAAATACGAGTGGGACGGGCAATGCGCGTTTCATTCCCGCTCGCACAGTCGCGCCGTTCGCACCGCACGTCGTTCGTTCAGGTTCAGTTTCAGTACAATTCAATTCAATTAAGAAATGGCGCGTACCAAGCAGACCGCTCGCAAGTCCACCGGTGGTAAGGCACCGAGGAAGCAGCTCGCCACCAAGGCGGCCCGCAAGAGCGCACCGGCAACCGGTGGTGTCAAGAAGCCCCATCGTTACAGGCCCGGAACCGTAGCGCTCCGTGAGATTCGTCGTTACCAGAAGAGTACCGAGCTGTTGATCCGCAAGCTTCCGTTCCAGCGTTTGGTGCGTGAGATCGCTCAAGACTTCAAGACCGATCTCCGTTTCCAGAGCTCCGCTGTGATGGCCCTGCAGGAGGCCAGCGAGGCTTACCTCGTCGGTCTCTTCGAAGACACCAACCTTTGCGCCATCCACGCCAAGCGTGTCACCATCATGCCCAAGGATATACAGCTGGCGCGCAGGATCCGCGGAGAGCGCGCCTAACTGCAGTCAGTACTATCGAGTACTGCAGTTGGCGTGTACAAGGCGGTGTGCGATATATTGTTGTATACACCTATTAAGTATACACTTGTATTGCCGCTCAGCCGAATACCAAAAAGGCCCTTTTCAGGGCCACACATGAGTCATATATTTTTGTAATAAAATATGTTTCTGCAACTAACATTAAAAAGTCAAACAAACTATTAATTAACACACACAATATACCTACCTAATATCTAAATACTGCAAGTATGGTCCCCATATAAATATAATAAAATAAAATATAGCAGTTGCAACATGATATCATCATTCCTGTACAAGCTAGCTATAAAGATGCAGGCCTACACACAATATACATAAGTCCATCATATTTGACAAATTACAATATTTACTGGCGTGGTACATACAGCTACATATTATATAATATTACATATTATAATAGAGACAGTACATATAGGACGAAATAGATCCTAAATACAAAATGGTCGAATTTCATTACCTACATTACTGTACTTATACATTTTTTTTTTTTTTCTTTTTCTTTTAACCAGACAGACACTCCTTAAATAATACTGATCGTGTATTGTATGCTTATAATAAATATAGATAGGTACCTACTGCTGAATGATGATAAAAATTATCAAAATCTAACAACCAATTTAATATAGGTACCTAAAATAATACTTTTTGTTTTTTTCTTTTTTTTTTTTTTTTTAATCAATATTATGATGTTGTACACTGCTAACCATATTAAAGGCGGTGTGTTATAATATTAATAAATAAATATTATTTGATTAGTTTATATAATTAAGTAAATAGTTGAAATTTACGTTTTTTTTTTTTTTTTTTTTAAATATACATATACAATAATATCAACTAAAATGAGGCAGCAAGTCGCACACGGCCCGCCAAAACAAAACAAACCCTGCGCGTCCGAGTTCCGACCGACCTATCGACTAGCGAACGAGCGAGCTCGAGCGAGCGCCGCAACGCGTATATAAATGAGGGGCATGTACTGGCCCGTGCATCCAGTCGTTCGCCAGCGCTCGCCCGTTGAACAACGTGCGCGCGTCACTTGTCTGTCTGCTCAACTCAACGTCACAACACTAAAGAACAAAGAAGATGACCGGCCGCGGAAAGGGAGGAAAAGGTCTGGGAAAGGGAGGAGCCAAGCGCCACAGGAAAGTGCTTCGCGATAACATCCAGGGTATCACGAAGCCCGCCATCCGTCGTCTCGCGCGCAGAGGCGGCGTCAAGCGTATCTCCGGTCTTATTTACGAGGAGACTCGCGGTGTGCTGAAGGTGTTCCTCGAGAACGTGATCCGCGACGCCGTCACATACACCGAGCACGCCAAGAGGAAGACCGTCACCGCCATGGACGTCGTCTACGCGCTGAAACGTCAAGGCCGCACCCTGTACGGTTTCGGCGGTTAAGCTGCTTCTGCTCGACGGACGACGACACACACACCCGTCCCGTCCTCCAGCCGGCACTGTCGCAATTGCGCATCGCTCGTTGAGCGTACGCGTCATATGTGATAGCGCTAATAAAAAGGCCCTTTTCAGGGCCGCATACGATTCATATAAACTATTATAAAGTTTATGTTTCTATAATGAACACACGATAAGTCAAACTCTCATACTATACTACATAGTAGTACTATACTGTATACCTACTATACACGTACATAATAATAATATATGAATAAATTCACTTCACCTACTAACGCTAGAACGCAACGTACCGAGTAGTTTACTATAACATAATCATCAATATTATATGAAACGAATAGAGTATAATACACGTACGTAGGTAACCTACCTACCTATATAATGTGTTATGATAAAATCATTGATACTGGTGTATCTCTCTGTCAACTTACTTATGTACAGCTACTACTTGTTTGAAGTTATGAGTGAGTATGTACATATATTACAAAAATACAATATTTGTAACCAGAACACTGACTGACATACCTGGATCGTCTCTCTCTGCATTCGACTGCGTTTCTTCTTAGTTGATGCTACGTTGCGACGTCGAATGTCCTCAGGGCTCAGCCTCAGCCTCAGCTCAGCTGCTTACCGGTAACCTGAAATAGAAATATCCGTACAAATTACAAATAGGTACATAGTAATAAATAACATGCAAGCATTAATAATAGGTATTAAGATTAGAATTAAAATGTTTCGAGTAACATTTAAATAATAGAGAATATAAACAGTTTAACACTAACTAACGTAACTGTATGATAATTAAAATAATAATTGTCATATTGATATATTATATATGGTATGTGTACATGTCAACATCAAAGTAATGTTGTTGTTAAAACTTACATACATATTTAGACAAATCGAACTAAATAGAAAATTTTATGCATAATATTAATTAATTAATATTTGTGTGTGTGTTTAATATTGTGTTCAAGTAAGTGTTGTGTTGTTGGACACTGGTACATAATAATAATTAATAGCTGTAACTGAGAGCACTGCCTAAGGGAATGAATCTACTAAACTTACACGGGACACGGGTGTCTGTCTCCGTACCGTGTACCGTGTGTGTACGTACGGCGAGAGATTGAGCGTGTGCATAACGTGATTATTCGTCTATTGGCATGTTGAATTGCATTATATGCACTTTCACATTGTTTAATATAGTATTTTGTAATTTTATATTAGTTTATTAAACGTTATACCACCAGGTCTGACTCGCCCGTCCTTAAGTGGTATAACGCTTTCGTGTTTTACGAAGGTTCACTTTTAATCGTCTAATACGTTCGACCAAAGTGTTAATACAAATGAAATGTTGATACGTTTCAAGCTCGATATCCTCCTTGTTGATTTATCGACCGTTTACAACTGAAACGTTGTGTTTTATAGAGAAAAATACATTTTGAAGTGAACGCGAGGTATGCCAAGTAGACAGTATGGATTATAATGGTGAGCGCCGGCTCGATCGTTCGTTTTATGCGATATCTATCGGTACCGGTAGATAGTCTCGTTCATTATGTATACGAAAATACAATAAACGAGTGTGGTTACATAACAAAAATATAATAAATTTGTATTTAATTAGATACGTGTTAGTGAAAAGTATGAAGTGTTCATACGAGAAATCGTCTCGCGACAGAATGGCCCTCGTTACGGTAAAGTCTCGAGGTAGCTAATCGGGTGGCAAGTTGCGTATAGTGGCGACATCTACTACGATAGTCGAAGTCTCAGATCGAACCTCTCTTTCACACTCGCGTGAACACGTTTGTTTGATCGTTCTCTCTCTCTCTCACTTACTTACTTACTTACTCTCGCAATCAATCTATCAACAATCAACAATGGCCGATACAGCAGTCGCCGCCGAAGCTCCCGCTCCCGCTACACCAGCAAAGAAACAGGCAAGACAGGCGGGCGGCGCTAAGAAACCTAAGGCGAAGCCTACGCACCCGAAGACGTCCGAGATGGTGAACAACGCTATCAAGGAGATGAAGGAGCGCAGCGGATCCTCGCTGCAGGCGATCAAGAAGTACATCGCCGCTCAGTACAAGGTAGACGCCGAGAAGTTGGCGCCGTTCATCAGAAAATACCTGAAGAGCGCCGTCGAGTCCGGCGCGCTCATCCAGACCAAGGGCAAGGGCGCGTCCGGTTCGTTCAAGCTAGAGTCCAAGTCGGCCGCCGCCAAGAAGCCGAGCGCGAGCGCCGGTGCGGGCAAGGCAGCCGCCGGCAAGGGTGCAGCGGCAGCGTCGAAGGCCGGCAAGAAGGCGACCGCCTCCGCCGCCGGCGCCAAGAGCAAGAAGGCCGCAGCCGCGTCCGCGTCTGCCTCCGCATCGCCGTCCAAAGCCAAGGCTTCGGCCGCCGCGAAGGACAAGAAGGCCGCCGCCGCCGCGAAGAAGAAGCCCGCCGCCAAGAAGGCCGCCGCGCCCGCCAAGGCCAAGGGCGGCGCCGCACCCAAGGCTAAGAAGACCGCGAAGCCACCCACGAAGAAGCCGAAGGCGCCCAAGCCCAAGAAGGCCGCCGCTACGCCCAAGTCCAAGCCCGCCGCGAAGAAGGCAGCCGCAGCCAAGAAGTAAATATCACACACGCCGGCCGCAGCCAACGAGTGCGCGCGCTATACACGCGCGGGTGCGGTGCATGGTCGCGCTACACCGTCGTCGCGTCGTCGGTCCCGCCGCGCCGCCGCCGCAGCATCAGCAGCAGCAGCAGCAGCAGCAGCAGCAGCAGCAGCAGCAGCAGCGGCAGCGAGCGACCCGCCACCGGGTCGCCGTCGCAGCAGCCGCGAGCCTCACGGCGGCGTGCGTGACACACTCGCTCGCCACTACCAAAAACAGCCCTTTTCAGGGCTAACAATATATTCATGAATCATGTACAAACATACATATTCGTTTCTGATGCGTATACAGAAAGTCAAACAAACTAACCAACCAACTACTAACAAAACAATAAACTACCACAGCTATGTAACCAACCAACTAACTAACTAACTAACTAAGGTATATAACACGAGAGAGATAATAACAACAATAATTATAATAATTGTATAGCTATGCTATGATAGTCGACGACGAATCAAACAATACACGAACCGACGACGTTACCTATGCCACCCTACATGACATGTGAGTGGTTAACTCGTAACGTAACTATAATTTCAAAACACCTAGAATATCATACACTATAACTAGCTACTACATAATACCTATATACAGCTAACAGCTTATCTGAAATAAAAAACTCACCCAAAGCCGCCGAACACATACCTACGAAGCACACGATACGATGATGATGACGATGATATTATATCATTATAACGGCACACCGCAACACAAACACAAACACAAACACACCCTAGCTTCCCTAGGTCACTCGCGAGTACCTAGATACTCGTAAATAATATAAATGTATTAGCTCTAATCACATCGCGATGCACATTGCAATTTGCACGCGTACGTTACTCACTCACAATTTATTCAAATTATTATAACTCTCAAGTGACATTAGTGACACTACGATATTGCAATTGCACCGACTACCTACACTCACCTACACGAGAAAAAAAAAAAAAAAAACACATTCATAAATATTTTATTAGTTACTGTCAAAATCAAACTGACAAGTGACGACGCCCGACTGCAGGACGAAAAAAAAAAATTTTTTTTTTTTTCTTTATTTGTATTGATATTCTCATCATTATACTGAGCATATATATTATACATTATACATAAATCATAAATCTATAATTCATAAAATATAACGTGGAAATGGCGCGAAAGTGCCGCGCACGCGCAATAGCGGCGATTATCGTGTTGTTTTCTCGCCCGTTTCGTTCGTGAGCGTCGACTCCGCTCCCCGCCCGACGGTTGCGCGCCAGCGATCGCGTATATAATAAAATGCCCCTGCTGTCGGCGAGTCACTCTACAACGCTTACTCGCTGCGCGCGCACACGGTTTCAGCTGTGTGTGTACATACGTGTTTAACTTTGTTTTCAAATCTTCAATTTAAAAACTCTTCAACATGTCGGGCCGCGGCAAAGGTGGCAAAGTCAAGGGAAAGGCAAAGTCTCGCTCCAACCGTGCCGGTCTTCAGTTCCCCGTCGGTCGTATCCACAGGCTCCTGCGTAACGGCAATTACGCCGAGCGCGTCGGTGCCGGTGCACCAGTGTACCTGGCCGCCGTCATGGAGTACTTGGCCGCTGAGGTTCTCGAGTTGGCCGGCAACGCAGCGAGGGACAACAAGAAGACCAGGATCATTCCCCGTCACCTTCAGTTGGCCATCCGCAACGACGAGGAGTTGAACAAACTGCTCTCCGGCGTGACCATCGCCCAAGGCGGTGTCCTGCCGAACATCCAGGCGGTCCTGCTGCCCAAGAAGACCGAGAAGAAGGCTTAAAACCACCGCCTACTCCTCCTCCTCACACCCGACGCACTTCGTGGGAAGATATAATGATACGTTGCTGTCGTACGACCAAGACGACGACGACGGCGGCGTGCATTTTTCTTACAAAAGGCCCTTTTCAGGGCCACAATATGAATCAAAGTCTATCTATTTATCATAATTATCCTATGATAATGAATGACTGTTTCTGTTGCAACATTATTAAAAGTCAAACACACACAAAACAAACAACAACAGAGAAAAAAAAAAAAACCCCCACGAACGAATAGATTTTTTAATAATTATATTATTAATTAATAA
The DNA here is from genome assembly GCF_050436995.1 of Anticarsia gemmatalis. Lineage (NCBI taxonomy): Eukaryota > Metazoa > Arthropoda > Insecta > Lepidoptera > Erebidae > Anticarsia > Anticarsia gemmatalis. The sequence continues at coordinate 121,706 of NW_027466807.1, read as the reverse complement.
ACGTAATAAGTATGATAATATATAGTATAAAAGTACAATACATTATATTATACTATATGGCAACAATTATTATTATATACGTCATCTTCCCAAATTCCACTATTTAATTTCATTACCAATACCGTAACTTCGATATAACCACAGATTACAAAAAAGCTCAAAAGTGCTAGATCACAGGGCCGTAAAACGGAATAACAAAAAAAAAAAATATACGTCATCTCAGCCAGATTCAAATACTTACCAATGTTTTTTTTTTTTCTTTTTTTTTTTGCGTACCTATGTCAGTTGTAGTAGTAGCAGTTAGTTGTAGTTCATAATTATGAAATATCGATAACTCATTAAATAAATATTATCATATGGCATGTAGGTGCTGATTTAAATAAAAAAAAAATAATAAAAAATGCTTAATAGTGAGTACAGTTTAGTTTATCCACGTGTCAACAACGTATGTATTTATAATTACAAAATATGTACACTCTTATTATGGTATGTAAACACCGATACAATAAAATAATTAGGTTATAATATTTATTTCATCTATGTCAGTCGTTCGCAGAACGCAAATATATAAATAAATAAAAAATCTAACGATAAAGTTAATACATTTAATAAGTGAATAATATATGTATACCTATTAGATAAAACACAAACAAAACATACTTGGCTTAGCATTATATTATATTGTGAGAGTGTGTGAGTGTTTTTTTTTTTTTTTTTAATTTTTTTTTAATTTTTTTTTTTTTTAAACAGCCTTAGCCAGTATTCTGTACCGCGTCGATCGCCCCCCGCCCTTTCCGCGCTCCGCGATGTGTAGCTGCCGGGCGTGCGTCAGCACTGCGTCGAGCTTACAGAGACCGCATCGGAGCGCTCCTATTGGCCCGTCCGACGGCGCGCGCTCCCTTAGGTCGCCACCACCGCGCGGCGAGAGCGCCGATAAATAAGAGCGGCCTCTCTGCAATTTCGAACCACAATCCAACCGCTCACCGTGCCGCACGGATCGAATTTTGCGCTCCGTATTGTATTGTTGTGTGATTGTTGAATCGCCGCACCATGCCGCCCAAGACAAGTGGTAAGGCCGCCAAGAAATCCGGCAAGGCCCAAAAGAACATCTCCAAGACCGACAAGAAAAAGAAGAAGCACAAGAGGAAGGAGAGCTACGCCATCTACATCTACAAGGTGCTCAAGCAGGTCCACCCCGACACCGGTATCTCCTCGAAGGCTATGTCGATCATGAACTCTTTCGTTAACGACATCTTCGAACGCATCGCCGCCGAAGCGTCTCGTCTGGCCCACTACAACAAGAGGTCCACCATCACATCGAGGGAGGTGCAGACATCCGTGAGGCTCCTGCTGCCCGGTGAGCTCGCCAAGCACGCCGTCAGCGAGGGTACCAAAGCTGTCACCAAGTACACCAGCTCCAAGTGAGCACAGCGTGTGCTTGCACTTGTACCGCCGCCACCGTTGCGCTCACCACATACTCACCTACCTATGTGTTGCGCACAAACAAAAGGCCCTTTTCAGGGCCACAAATATTTTCATATACAATTTAACATACAAAATGTATGTTTCTGTTGATAAACATGTCAAAAGTCGAACAACAACATAAAAAAAAACCTATCTCCATCACTCCCAGTCGCTATCCTTTACGATCTGCAACGATTAAATTTAATACACACAGAAAAATAGTAACACAATGGAATTATATTATTGACAAAAACAACAATACATATATATTATTTATATAATATAAAGTATGATGATAATAAATATAATAATATAATGACACTTTGAAGCTCCACGACCAGAGTACTATACCCATATCGTACATAATAATATTGCCTGCCTAATATTATTTTAAGTACTTCAATAAAATTCAAATAGTTGTCATTCAATGTTATATGGGAAAAAAAAAAAGAAAAAAAAAAAAAAGACGTTTATCATAGTTTGACGTTTATCAAGTTACTAAACTGCAAATAGTCGATGGAGAAATACAGTGATAGGTGTAATGTTTATAGGTGATGAACGGTATACAATATTATGTACTTAAATAAAATATTATAAATACTTACTTAAAAATAACAAAAAAAAATAAAATAATGATAATTGTAAGAATAACATATAGGTATAACGCATTTTGTTTCATGTTTCGTTCGTTCAAATAGTTGTCATTCAATGTTATAAAGAAAAAAAAAAAAAAGAAAAAAAAAAAATGACGTTTATCATAGTTTGACGTTTATCAAGTTACTTATAGAATAATAATATAAACACGTACACACAATATAATATATTATGTACGCTTTAAAATAAAGGATTTATACGAATTTAGAGAGAAAATTCCAAGTGAGTTCGCCGCGGCCGGTTCGCGCTGTCGGCCCGTGTCGATCGTATAAATACGAGTGGGACGGGCAATGCGCGTTTCATTCCCGCTCGCACAGTCGCGCCGTTCGCACCGCACGTCGTTCGTTCAGGTTCAGTTTCAGTACAATTCAATTCAATTAAGAAATGGCGCGTACCAAGCAGACCGCTCGCAAGTCCACCGGTGGTAAGGCACCGAGGAAGCAGCTCGCCACCAAGGCGGCCCGCAAGAGCGCACCGGCAACCGGTGGTGTCAAGAAGCCCCATCGTTACAGGCCCGGAACCGTAGCGCTCCGTGAGATTCGTCGTTACCAGAAGAGTACCGAGCTGTTGATCCGCAAGCTTCCGTTCCAGCGTTTGGTGCGTGAGATCGCTCAAGACTTCAAGACCGATCTCCGTTTCCAGAGCTCCGCTGTGATGGCCCTGCAGGAGGCCAGCGAGGCTTACCTCGTCGGTCTCTTCGAAGACACCAACCTTTGCGCCATCCACGCCAAGCGTGTCACCATCATGCCCAAGGATATACAGCTGGCGCGCAGGATCCGCGGAGAGCGCGCCTAACTGCAGTCAGTACTATCGAGTACTGCAGTTGGCGTGTACAAGGCGGTGTGCGATATATTGTTGTATACACCTATTAAGTATACACTTGTATTGCCGCTCAGCCGAATACCAAAAAGGCCCTTTTCAGGGCCACACATGAGTCATATATTTTTGTAATAAAATATGTTTCTGCAACTAACATTAAAAAGTCAAACAAACTATTAATTAACACACACAATATACCTACCTAATATCTAAATACTGCAAGTATGGTCCCCATATAAATATAATAAAATAAAATATAGCAGTTGCAACATGATATCATCATTCCTGTACAAGCTAGCTATAAAGATGCAGGCCTACACACAATATACATAAGTCCATCATATTTGACAAATTACAATATTTACTGGCGTGGTACATACAGCTACATATTATATAATATTACATATTATAATAGAGACAGTACATATAGGACGAAATAGATCCTAAATACAAAATGGTCGAATTTCATTACCTACATTACTGTACTTATACATTTTTTTTTTTTTTTCTTTTTCTTTTAACCAGACAGACACTCCTTAAATAATACTGATCGTGTATTGTATGCTTATAATAAATATAGATAGGTACCTACTGCTGAATGATGATAAAAATTATCAAAATCTAACAACCAATTTAATATAGGTACCTAAAATAATACTTTTTGTTTTTTTCTTTTTTTTTTTTTTTTTTAATCAATATTATGATGTTGTACACTGCTAACCATATTAAAGGCGGTGTGTTATAATATTAATAAATAAATATTATTTGATTAGTTTATATAATTAAGTAAATAGTTGAAATTTACGTTTTTTTTTTTTTTTTTTTTAAATATACATATACAATAATATCAACTAAAATGAGGCAGCAAGTCGCACACGGCCCGCCAAAACAAAACAAACCCTGCGCGTCCGAGTTCCGACCGACCTATCGACTAGCGAACGAGCGAGCTCGAGCGAGCGCCGCAACGCGTATATAAATGAGGGGCATGTACTGGCCCGTGCATCCAGTCGTTCGCCAGCGCTCGCCCGTTGAACAACGTGCGCGCGTCACTTGTCTGTCTGCTCAACTCAACGTCACAACACTAAAGAACAAAGAAGATGACCGGCCGCGGAAAGGGAGGAAAAGGTCTGGGAAAGGGAGGAGCCAAGCGCCACAGGAAAGTGCTTCGCGATAACATCCAGGGTATCACGAAGCCCGCCATCCGTCGTCTCGCGCGCAGAGGCGGCGTCAAGCGTATCTCCGGTCTTATTTACGAGGAGACTCGCGGTGTGCTGAAGGTGTTCCTCGAGAACGTGATCCGCGACGCCGTCACATACACCGAGCACGCCAAGAGGAAGACCGTCACCGCCATGGACGTCGTCTACGCGCTGAAACGTCAAGGCCGCACCCTGTACGGTTTCGGCGGTTAAGCTGCTTCTGCTCGACGGACGACGACACACACACCCGTCCCGTCCTCCAGCCGGCACTGTCGCAATTGCGCATCGCTCGTTGAGCGTACGCGTCATATGTGATAGCGCTAATAAAAAGGCCCTTTTCAGGGCCGCATACGATTCATATAAACTATTATAAAGTTTATGTTTCTATAATGAACACACGATAAGTCAAACTCTCATACTATACTACATAGTAGTACTATACTGTATACCTACTATACACGTACATAATAATAATATATGAATAAATTCACTTCACCTACTAACGCTAGAACGCAACGTACCGAGTAGTTTACTATAACATAATCATCAATATTATATGAAACGAATAGAGTATAATACACGTACGTAGGTAACCTACCTACCTATATAATGTGTTATGATAAAATCATTGATACTGGTGTATCTCTCTGTCAACTTACTTATGTACAGCTACTACTTGTTTGAAGTTATGAGTGAGTATGTACATATATTACAAAAATACAATATTTGTAACCAGAACACTGACTGACATACCTGGATCGTCTCTCTCTGCATTCGACTGCGTTTCTTCTTAGTTGATGCTACGTTGCGACGTCGAATGTCCTCAGGGCTCAGCCTCAGCCTCAGCTCAGCTGCTTACCGGTAACCTGAAATAGAAATATCCGTACAAATTACAAATAGGTACATAGTAATAAATAACATGCAAGCATTAATAATAGGTATTAAGATTAGAATTAAAATGTTTCGAGTAACATTTAAATAATAGAGAATATAAACAGTTTAACACTAACTAACGTAACTGTATGATAATTAAAATAATAATTGTCATATTGATATATTATATATGGTATGTGTACATGTCAACATCAAAGTAATGTTGTTGTTAAAACTTACATACATATTTAGACAAATCGAACTAAATAGAAAATTTTATGCATAATATTAATTAATTAATATTTGTGTGTGTGTTTAATATTGTGTTCAAGTAAGTGTTGTGTTGTTGGACACTGGTACATAATAATAATTAATAGCTGTAACTGAGAGCACTGCCTAAGGGAATGAATCTACTAAACTTACACGGGACACGGGTGTCTGTCTCCGTACCGTGTACCGTGTGTGTACGTACGGCGAGAGATTGAGCGTGTGCATAACGTGATTATTCGTCTATTGGCATGTTGAATTGCATTATATGCACTTTCACATTGTTTAATATAGTATTTTGTAATTTTATATTAGTTTATTAAACGTTATACCACCAGGTCTGACTCGCCCGTCCTTAAGTGGTATAACGCTTTCGTGTTTTACGAAGGTTCACTTTTAATCGTCTAATACGTTCGACCAAAGTGTTAATACAAATGAAATGTTGATACGTTTCAAGCTCGATATCCTCCTTGTTGATTTATCGACCGTTTACAACTGAAACGTTGTGTTTTATAGAGAAAAATACATTTTGAAGTGAACGCGAGGTATGCCAAGTAGACAGTATGGATTATAATGGTGAGCGCCGGCTCGATCGTTCGTTTTATGCGATATCTATCGGTACCGGTAGATAGTCTCGTTCATTATGTATACGAAAATACAATAAACGAGTGTGGTTACATAACAAAAATATAATAAATTTGTATTTAATTAGATACGTGTTAGTGAAAAGTATGAAGTGTTCATACGAGAAATCGTCTCGCGACAGAATGGCCCTCGTTACGGTAAAGTCTCGAGGTAGCTAATCGGGTGGCAAGTTGCGTATAGTGGCGACATCTACTACGATAGTCGAAGTCTCAGATCGAACCTCTCTTTCACACTCGCGTGAACACGTTTGTTTGATCGTTCTCTCTCTCTCTCACTTACTTACTTACTTACTCTCGCAATCAATCTATCAACAATCAACAATGGCCGATACAGCAGTCGCCGCCGAAGCTCCCGCTCCCGCTACACCAGCAAAGAAACAGGCAAGACAGGCGGGCGGCGCTAAGAAACCTAAGGCGAAGCCTACGCACCCGAAGACGTCCGAGATGGTGAACAACGCTATCAAGGAGATGAAGGAGCGCAGCGGATCCTCGCTGCAGGCGATCAAGAAGTACATCGCCGCTCAGTACAAGGTAGACGCCGAGAAGTTGGCGCCGTTCATCAGAAAATACCTGAAGAGCGCCGTCGAGTCCGGCGCGCTCATCCAGACCAAGGGCAAGGGCGCGTCCGGTTCGTTCAAGCTAGAGTCCAAGTCGGCCGCCGCCAAGAAGCCGAGCGCGAGCGCCGGTGCGGGCAAGGCAGCCGCCGGCAAGGGTGCAGCGGCAGCGTCGAAGGCCGGCAAGAAGGCGACCGCCTCCGCCGCCGGCGCCAAGAGCAAGAAGGCCGCAGCCGCGTCCGCGTCTGCCTCCGCATCGCCGTCCAAAGCCAAGGCTTCGGCCGCCGCGAAGGACAAGAAGGCCGCCGCCGCCGCGAAGAAGAAGCCCGCCGCCAAGAAGGCCGCCGCGCCCGCCAAGGCCAAGGGCGGCGCCGCACCCAAGGCTAAGAAGACCGCGAAGCCACCCACGAAGAAGCCGAAGGCGCCCAAGCCCAAGAAGGCCGCCGCTACGCCCAAGTCCAAGCCCGCCGCGAAGAAGGCAGCCGCAGCCAAGAAGTAAATATCACACACGCCGGCCGCAGCCAACGAGTGCGCGCGCTATACACGCGCGGGTGCGGTGCATGGTCGCGCTACACCGTCGTCGCGTCGTCGGTCCCGCCGCGCCGCCGCCGCAGCATCAGCAGCAGCAGCAGCAGCAGCAGCAGCAGCAGCAGCAGCAGCAGCGGCAGCGAGCGACCCGCCACCGGGTCGCCGTCGCAGCAGCCGCGAGCCTCACGGCGGCGTGCGTGACACACTCGCTCGCCACTACCAAAAACAGCCCTTTTCAGGGCTAACAATATATTCATGAATCATGTACAAACATACATATTCGTTTCTGATGCGTATACAGAAAGTCAAACAAACTAACCAACCAACTACTAACAAAACAATAAACTACCACAGCTATGTAACCAACCAACTAACTAACTAACTAACTAAGGTATATAACACGAGAGAGATAATAACAACAATAATTATAATAATTGTATAGCTATGCTATGATAGTCGACGACGAATCAAACAATACACGAACCGACGACGTTACCTATGCCACCCTACATGACATGTGAGTGGTTAACTCGTAACGTAACTATAATTTCAAAACACCTAGAATATCATACACTATAACTAGCTACTACATAATACCTATATACAGCTAACAGCTTATCTGAAATAAAAAACTCACCCAAAGCCGCCGAACACATACCTACGAAGCACACGATACGATGATGATGACGATGATATTATATCATTATAACGGCACACCGCAACACAAACACAAACACAAACACACCCTAGCTTCCCTAGGTCACTCGCGAGTACCTAGATACTCGTAAATAATATAAATGTATTAGCTCTAATCACATCGCGATGCACATTGCAATTTGCACGCGTACGTTACTCACTCACAATTTATTCAAATTATTATAACTCTCAAGTGACATTAGTGACACTACGATATTGCAATTGCACCGACTACCTACACTCACCTACACGAGAAAAAAAAAAAAAAAAAACACATTCATAAATATTTTATTAGTTACTGTCAAAATCAAACTGACAAGTGACGACGCCCGACTGCAGGACGAAAAAAAAAAATTTTTTTTTTTTTCTTTATTTGTATTGATATTCTCATCATTATACTGAGCATATATATTATACATTATACATAAATCATAAATCTATAATTCATAAAATATAACGTGGAAATGGCGCGAAAGTGCCGCGCACGCGCAATAGCGGCGATTATCGTGTTGTTTTCTCGCCCGTTTCGTTCGTGAGCGTCGACTCCGCTCCCCGCCCGACGGTTGCGCGCCAGCGATCGCGTATATAATAAAATGCCCCTGCTGTCGGCGAGTCACTCTACAACGCTTACTCGCTGCGCGCGCACACGGTTTCAGCTGTGTGTGTACATACGTGTTTAACTTTGTTTTCAAATCTTCAATTTAAAAACTCTTCAACATGTCGGGCCGCGGCAAAGGTGGCAAAGTCAAGGGAAAGGCAAAGTCTCGCTCCAACCGTGCCGGTCTTCAGTTCCCCGTCGGTCGTATCCACAGGCTCCTGCGTAACGGCAATTACGCCGAGCGCGTCGGTGCCGGTGCACCAGTGTACCTGGCCGCCGTCATGGAGTACTTGGCCGCTGAGGTTCTCGAGTTGGCCGGCAACGCAGCGAGGGACAACAAGAAGACCAGGATCATTCCCCGTCACCTTCAGTTGGCCATCCGCAACGACGAGGAGTTGAACAAACTGCTCTCCGGCGTGACCATCGCCCAAGGCGGTGTCCTGCCGAACATCCAGGCGGTCCTGCTGCCCAAGAAGACCGAGAAGAAGGCTTAAAACCACCGCCTACTCCTCCTCCTCACACCCGACGCACTTCGTGGGAAGATATAATGATACGTTGCTGTCGTACGACCAAGACGACGACGACGGCGGCGTGCATTTTTCTTACAAAAGGCCCTTTTCAGGGCCACAATATGAATCAAAGTCTATCTATTTATCATAATTATCCTATGATAATGAATGACTGTTTCTGTTGCAACATTATTAAAAGTCAAACACACACAAAACAAACAACAACAGAGAAAAAAAAAAAAACCCCCACGAACGAATAGATTTTTTAATAATTATATTATTAATTAATAAACGTAATAAGTATGATAATATATAGTATAAAAGTACAATACATTATATTATACTATATGGCAACAATTATTATTATATACGTCATCTTCCCAAATTCCACTATTTAATTTCATTACCAATACCGTAACTTCGATATAACCACAGATTACAAAAAAGCTCAAAAGTGCTAGATCACAGGGCCGTAAAACGGAATAACAAAAAAAAAAAATATACGTCATCTCAGCCAGATTCAAATACTTACCAATGTTTTTTTTTTTTCTTTTTTTTTTTGCGTACCTATGTCAGTTGTAGTAGTAGCAGTTAGTTGTAGTTCATAATTATGAAATATCGATAACTCATTAAATAAATATTATCATATGGCATGTAGGTGCTGATTTAAATAAAAAAAAAATAATAAAAAATGCTTAATAGTGAGTACAGTTTAGTTTATCCACGTGTCAACAACGTATGTATTTATAATTACAAAATATGTACACTCTTATTATGGTATGTAAACACCGATACAATAAAATAATTAGGTTATAATATTTATTTCATCTATGTCAGTCGTTCGCAGAACGCAAATATATAAATAAATAAAAAATCTAACGATAAAGTTAATACATTTAATAAGTGAATAATATATGTATACCTATTAGATAAAACACAAACAAAACATACTTGGCTTAGCATTATATTATATTGTGAGAGTGTGTGAGTGTTTTTTTTTTTTTTTTTAATTTTTTTTTAATTTTTTTTTTTTTTAAACAGCCTTAGCCAGTATTCTGTACCGCGTCGATCGCCCCCCGCCCTTTCCGCGCTCCGCGATGTGTAGCTGCCGGGCGTGCGTCAGCACTGCGTCGAGCTTACAGAGACCGCATCGGAGCGCTCCTATTGGCCCGTCCGACGGCGCGCGCTCCCTTAGGTCGCCACCACCGCGCGGCGAGAGCGCCGATAAATAAGAGCGGCCTCTCTGCAATTTCGAACCACAATCCAACCGCTCACCGTGCCGCACGGATCGAATTTTGCGCTCCGTATTGTATTGTTGTGTGATTGTTGAATCGCCGCACCATGCCGCCCAAGACAAGTGGTAAGGCCGCCAAGAAATCCGGCAAGGCCCAAAAGAACATCTCCAAGACCGACAAGAAAAAGAAGAAGCACAAGAGGAAGGAGAGCTACGCCATCTACATCTACAAGGTGCTCAAGCAGGTCCACCCCGACACCGGTATCTCCTCGAAGGCTATGTCGATCATGAACTCTTTCGTTAACGACATCTTCGAACGCATCGCCGCCGAAGCGTCTCGTCTGGCCCACTACAACAAGAGGTCCACCATCACATCGAGGGAGGTGCAGACATCCGTGAGGCTCCTGCTGCCCGGTGAGCTCGCCAAGCACGCCGTCAGCGAGGGTACCAAAGCTGTCACCAAGTACACCAGCTCCAAGTGAGCACAGCGTGTGCTTGCACTTGTACCGCCGCCACCGTTGCGCTCACCACATACTCACCTACCTATGTGTTGCGCACAAACAAAAGGCCCTTTTCAGGGCCACAAATATTTTCATATACAATTTAACATACAAAATGTATGTTTCTGTTGATAAACATGTCAAAAGTCAAACAACAACATAAAAAAAAACCTATCTCCATCACTCCCAGTCGCTATCCTTTACGATCTGCAACGATTAAATTTAATACACACAGAAAAATAGTAACACAATGGAATTATATTATTGACAAAAACAACAATACATATATATTATTTATATAATATAAAGTATGATGATAATAAATATAATAATATAATGACACTTTGAAGCTCCACGACCAGAGTACTATACCCATATCGTACATAATAATATTGCCTGCCTAATATTATTTTAAGTACTTCAATAAAATTCAAATAGTTGTCATTCAGTGTTATATGGGAAAAAAAAAAAGAAAAAAAAAAAAAAGACGTTTATCATAGTTTGACGTTTATCAAGTTACTAAACTGCAAATAGTCGATGGAGAAATACAGTGATAGGTGTAATGTTTATAGGTGATGAACGGTATACAATATTATGTACTTAAATAAAATATTATAAATACTTACTTAAAAATAACAAAAAAAAATAAAATAATGATAATTGTAAGAATAACATATAGGTATAACGCATTTTGTTTCATGTTTCGTTCGTTCAAATAGTTGTCATTCAATGTTATAAAGAAAAAAAAAAAAAAGAAAAAAAAAAAATGACGTTTATCATAGTTTGACGTTTATCAAGTTACTTATAGAATAATAATATAAACACGTACACACAATATAATATATTATGTACGCTTTAAAATAAAGGATTTATACGAATTTAGAGAGAAAATTCCAAGTGAGTTCGCCGCGGCCGGTTCGCGCTGTCGGCCCGTGTCGATCGTATAAATACGAGTGGGACGGGCAATGCGCGTTTCATTCCCGCTCGCACAGTCGCGCCGTTCGCACCGCACGTCGTTCGTTCAGGTTCAGTTTCAGTACAATTCAATTCAATTAAGAAATGGCGCGTACCAAGCAGACCGCTCGCAAGTCCACCGGTGGTAAGGCACCGAGGAAGCAGCTCGCCACCAAGGCGGCCCGCAAGAGCGCACCGGCAACCGGTGGTGTCAAGAAGCCCCATCGTTACAGGCCCGGAACCGTAGCGCTCCGTGAGATTCGTCGTTACCAGAAGAGTACCGAGCTGTTGATCCGCAAGCTTCCGTTCCAGCGTTTGGTGCGTGAGATCGCTCAAGACTTCAAGACCGATCTCCGTTTCCAGAGCTCCGCTGTGATGGCCCTGCAGGAGGCCAGCGAGGCTTACCTCGTCGGTCTCTTCGAAGACACCAACCTTTGCGCCATCCACGCCAAGCGTGTCACCATCATGCCCAAGGATATACAGCTGGCGCGCAGGATCCGCGGAGAGCGCGCCTAACTGCAGTCAGTACTATCGAGTACTGCAGTTGGCGTGTACAAGGCGGTGTGCGATATATTGTTGTATACACCTATTAAGTATACACTTGTATTGCCGCTCAGCCGAATACCAAAAAGGCCCTTTTCAGGGCCACACATGAGTCATATATTTTTGTAATAAAATATGTTTCTGCAACTAACATTAAAAAGTCAAACAAACTATTAATTAACACACACAATATACCTACCTAATATCTAAATACTGCAAGTATGGTCCCCATATAAATATAATAAAATAAAATATAGCAGTTGCAACATGATATCATCATTCCTGTACAAGCTAGCTATAAAGATGCAGGCCTACACACAATATACATAAGTCCATCATATTTGACAAATTACAATATTTACTGGCGTGGTACATACAGCTACATATTATATAATATTACATATTATAATAGAGACAGTACATATAGGACGAAATAGATCCTAAATACAAAATGGTCGAATTTCATTACCTACATTACTGTACTTATACATTTTTTTTTTTTTTTCTTTTTCTTTTAACCAGACAGACACTCCTTAAATAATACTGATCGTGTATTGTATGCTTATAATAAATATAGATAGGTACCTACTGCTGAATGATGATAAAAATTATCAAAATCTAACAACCAATTTAATATAGGTACCTAAAATAATACTTTTTGTTTTTTTCTTTTTTTTTTTTTTTTTTAATCAATATTATGATGTTGTACACTGCTAACCATATTAAAGGCGGTGTGTTATAATATTAATAAATAAATATTATTTGATTAGTTTATATAATTAAGTAAATAGTTGAAATTTACGTTTTTTTTTTTTTTTTTTTTAAATATACATATACAATAATATCAACTAAAATGAGGCAGCAAGTCGCACACGGCCCGCCAAAACAAAACAAACCCTGCGCGTCCGAGTTCCGACCGACCTATCGACTAGCGAACGAGCGAGCTCGAGCGAGCGCCGCAACGCGTATATAAATGAGGGGCATGTACTGGCCCGTGCATCCAGTCGTTCGCCAGCGCTCGCCCGTTGAACAACGTGCGCGCGTCACTTGTCTGTCTGCTCAACTCAACGTCACAACACTAAAGAACAAAGAAGATGACCGGCCGCGGAAAGGGAGGAAAAGGTCTGGGAAAGGGAGGAGCCAAGCGCCACAGGAAAGTGCTTCGCGATAACATCCAGGGTATCACGAAGCCCGCCATCCGTCGTCTCGCGCGCAGAGGCGGCGTCAAGCGTATCTCCGGTCTTATTTACGAGGAGACTCGCGGTGTGCTGAAGGTGTTCCTCGAGAACGTGATCCGCGACGCCGTCACATACACCGAGCACGCCAAGAGGAAGACCGTCACCGCCATGGACGTCGTCTACGCGCTGAAACGTCAAGGCCGCACCCTGTACGGTTTCGGCGGTTAAGCTGCTTCTGCTCGACGGACGACGACACACACACCCGTCCCGTCCTCCAGCCGGCACTGTCGCAATTGCGCATCGCTCGTTGAGCGTACGCGTCATATGTGATAGCGCTAATAAAAAGGCCCTTTTCAGGGCCGCATACGATTCATATAAACTATTATAAAGTTTATGTTTCTATAATGAACACACGATAAGTCAAACTCTCATACTATACTACATAGTAGTACTATACTGTATACCTACTATACACGTACATAATAATAATATATGAATAAATTCACTTCACCTACTAACGCTAGAACGCAACGTACCGAGTAGTTTACTATAACATAATCATCAATATTATATGAAACGAATAGAGTATAATACACGTACGTAGGTAACCTACCTACCTATATAATGTGTTATGATAAAATCATTGATACTGGTGTATCTCTCTGTCAACTTACTTATGTACAGCTACTACTTGTTTGAAGTTATGAGTGAGTATGTACATATATTACAAAAATACAATATTTGTAACCAGAACACTGACTGACATACCTGGATCGTCTCTCTCTGCATTCGACTGCGTTTCTTCTTAGTTGATGCTACGTTGCGACGTCGAATGTCCTCAGGGCTCAGCCTCAGCCTCAGCTCAGCTGCTTACCGGTAACCTGAAATAGAAATATCCGTACAAATTACAAATAGGTACATAGTAATAAATAACATGCAAGCATTAATAATAGGTATTAAGATTAGAATTAAAATGTTTCGAGTAACATTTAAATAATAGAGAATATAAACAGTTTAACACTAACTAACGTAACTGTATGATAATTAAAATAATAATTGTCATATTGATATATTATATATGGTATGTGTACATGTCAACATCAAAGTAATGTTGTTGTTAAAACTTACATACATATTTAGACAAATCGAACTAAATAGAAAATTTTATGCATAATATTAATTAATTAATATTTGTGTGTGTGTTTAATATTGTGTTCAAGTAAGTGTTGTGTTGTTGGACACTGGTACATAATAATAATTAATAGCTGTAACTGAGAGCACTGCCTAAGGGAATGAATCTACTAAACTTACACGGGACACGGGTGTCTGTCTCCGTACCGTGTACCGTGTGTGTACGTACGGCGAGAGATTGAGCGTGTGCATAACGTGATTATTCGTCTATTGGCATGTTGAATTGCATTATATGCACTTTCACATTGTTTAATATAGTATTTTGTAATTTTATATTAGTTTATTAAACGTTATACCACCAGGTCTGACTCGCCCGTCCTTAAGTGGTATAACGCTTTCGTGTTTTACGAAGGTTCACTTTTAATCGTCTAATACGTTCGACCAAAGTGTTAATACAAATGAAATGTTGATACGTTTCAAGCTCGATATCCTCCTTGTTGATTTATCGACCGTTTACAACTGAAACGTTGTGTTTTATAGAGAAAAATACATTTTGAAGTGAACGCGAGGTATGCCAAGTAGACAGTATGGATTATAATGGTGAGCGCCGGCTCGATCGTTCGTTTTATGCGATATCTATCGGTACCGGTAGATAGTCTCGTTCATTATGTATACGAAAATACAATAAACGAGTGTGGTTACATAACAAAAATATAATAAATTTGTATTTAATTAGATACGTGTTAGTGAAAAGTATGAAGTGTTCATACGAGAAATCGTCTCGCGACAGAATGGCCCTCGTTACGGTAAAGTCTCGAGGTAGCTAATCGGGTGGCAAGTTGCGTATAGTGGCGACATCTACTACGATAGTCGAAGTCTCAGATCGAACCTCTCTTTCACACTCGCGTGAACACGTTTGTTTGATCGTTCTCTCTCTCTCTCACTTACTTACTTACTTACTCTCGCAATCAATCTATCAACAATCAACAATGGCCGATACAGCAGTCGCCGCCGAAGCTCCCGCTCCCGCTACACCAGCAAAGAAACAGGCAAGACAGGCGGGCGGCGCTAAGAAACCTAAGGCGAAGCCTACGCACCCGAAGACGTCCGAGATGGTGAACAACGCTATCAAGGAGATGAAGGAGCGCAGCGGATCCTCGCTGCAGGCGATCAAGAAGTACATCGCCGCTCAGTACAAGGTAGACGCCGAGAAGTTGGCGCCGTTCATCAGAAAATACCTGAAGAGCGCCGTCGAGTCCGGCGCGCTCATCCAGACCAAGGGCAAGGGCGCGTCCGGTTCGTTCAAGCTAGAGTCCAAGTCGGCCGCCGCCAAGAAGCCGAGCGCGAGCGCCGGTGCGGGCAAGGCAGCCGCCGGCAAGGGTGCAGCGGCAGCGTCGAAGGCCGGCAAGAAGGCGACCGCCTCCGCCGCCGGCGCCAAGAGCAAGAAGGCCGCAGCCGCGTCCGCGTCTGCCTCCGCATCGCCGTCCAAAGCCAAGGCTTCGGCCGCCGCGAAGGACAAGAAGGCCGCCGCCGCCGCGAAGAAGAAGCCCGCCGCCAAGAAGGCCGCCGCGCCCGCCAAGGCCAAGGGCGGCGCCGCACCCAAGGCTAAGAAGACCGCGAAGCCACCCACGAAGAAGCCGAAGGCGCCCAAGCCCAAGAAGGCCGCCGCTACGCCCAAGTCCAAGCCCGCCGCGAAGAAGGCAGCCGCAGCCAAGAAGTAAATATCACACACGCCGGCCGCAGCCAACGAGTGCGCGCGCTATACACGCGCGGGTGCGGTGCATGGTCGCGCTACACCGTCGTCGCGTCGTCGGTCCCGCCGCGCCGCCGCCGCAGCATCAGCAGCAGCAGCAGCAGCAGCAGCAGCAGCAGCAGCAGCAGCAGCGGCAGCGAGCGACCCGCCACCGGGTCGCCGTCGCAGCAGCCGCGAGCCTCACGGCGGCGTGCGTGACACACTCGCTCGCCACTACCAAAAACAGCCCTTTTCAGGGCTAACAATATATTCATGAATCATGTACAAACATACATATTCGTTTCTGATGCGTATACAGAAAGTCAAACAAACTAACCAACCAACTACTAACAAAACAATAAACTACCACAGCTATGTAACCAACCAACTAACTAACTAACTAACTAAGGTATATAACACGAGAGAGATAATAACAACAATAATTATAATAATTGTATAGCTATGCTATGATAGTCGACGACGAATCAAACAATACACGAA
Organism: Anticarsia gemmatalis; assembly: GCF_050436995.1. Lineage (NCBI taxonomy): Eukaryota > Metazoa > Arthropoda > Insecta > Lepidoptera > Erebidae > Anticarsia > Anticarsia gemmatalis. The sequence goes on along the minus strand of NW_027466807.1, from coordinate 105,131 downwards.
CCGACGACGTTACCTATGCCACCCTACATGACATGTGAGTGGTTAACTCGTAACGTAACTATAATTTCAAAACACCTAGAATATCATACACTATAACTAGCTACTACATAATACCTATATACAGCTAACAGCTTATCTGAAATAAAAAACTCACCCAAAGCCGCCGAACACATACCTACGAAGCACACGATACGATGATGATGACGATGATATTATATCATTATAACGGCACACCGCAACACAAACACAAACACAAACACACCCTAGCTTCCCTAGGTCACTCGCGAGTACCTAGATACTCGTAAATAATATAAATGTATTAGCTCTAATCACATCGCGATGCACATTGCAATTTGCACGCGTACGTTACTCACTCACAATTTATTCAAATTATTATAACTCTCAAGTGACATTAGTGACACTACGATATTGCAATTGCACCGACTACCTACACTCACCTACACGAGAAAAAAAAAAAAAAAAAACACATTCATAAATATTTTATTAGTTACTGTCAAAATCAAACTGACAAGTGACGACGCCCGACTGCAGGACGAAAAAAAAAAATTTTTTTTTTTTTCTTTATTTGTATTGATATTCTCATCATTATACTGAGCATATATATTATACATTATACATAAATCATAAATCTATAATTCATAAAATATAACGTGGAAATGGCGCGAAAGTGCCGCGCACGCGCAATAGCGGCGATTATCGTGTTGTTTTCTCGCCCGTTTCGTTCGTGAGCGTCGACTCCGCTCCCCGCCCGACGGTTGCGCGCCAGCGATCGCGTATATAATAAAATGCCCCTGCTGTCGGCGAGTCACTCTACAACGCTTACTCGCTGCGCGCGCACACGGTTTCAGCTGTGTGTGTACATACGTGTTTAACTTTGTTTTCAAATCTTCAATTTAAAAACTCTTCAACATGTCGGGCCGCGGCAAAGGTGGCAAAGTCAAGGGAAAGGCAAAGTCTCGCTCCAACCGTGCCGGTCTTCAGTTCCCCGTCGGTCGTATCCACAGGCTCCTGCGTAACGGCAATTACGCCGAGCGCGTCGGTGCCGGTGCACCAGTGTACCTGGCCGCCGTCATGGAGTACTTGGCCGCTGAGGTTCTCGAGTTGGCCGGCAACGCAGCGAGGGACAACAAGAAGACCAGGATCATTCCCCGTCACCTTCAGTTGGCCATCCGCAACGACGAGGAGTTGAACAAACTGCTCTCCGGCGTGACCATCGCCCAAGGCGGTGTCCTGCCGAACATCCAGGCGGTCCTGCTGCCCAAGAAGACCGAGAAGAAGGCTTAAAACCACCGCCTACTCCTCCTCCTCACACCCGACGCACTTCGTGGGAAGATATAATGATACGTTGCTGTCGTACGACCAAGACGACGACGACGGCGGCGTGCATTTTTCTTACAAAAGGCCCTTTTCAGGGCCACAATATGAATCAAAGTCTATCTATTTATCATAATTATCCTATGATAATGAATGACTGTTTCTGTTGCAACATTATTAAAAGTCAAACACACACAAAACAAACAACAACAGAGAAAAAAAAAAAAACCCCCACGAACGAATAGATTTTTTAATAATTATATTATTAATTAATAAACGTAATAAGTATGATAATATATAGTATAAAAGTACAATACATTATATTATACTATATGGCAACAATTATTATTATATACGTCATCTTCCCAAATTCCACTATTTAATTTCATTACCAATACCGTAACTTCGATATAACCACAGATTACAAAAAAGCTCAAAAGTGCTAGATCACAGGGCCGTAAAACGGAATAACAAAAAAAAAAAATATACGTCATCTCAGCCAGATTCAAATACTTACCAATGTTTTTTTTTTTTCTTTTTTTTTTTGCGTACCTATGTCAGTTGTAGTAGTAGCAGTTAGTTGTAGTTCATAATTATGAAATATCGATAACTCATTAAATAAATATTATCATATGGCATGTAGGTGCTGATTTAAATAAAAAAAAAATAATAAAAAATGCTTAATAGTGAGTACAGTTTAGTTTATCCACGTGTCAACAACGTATGTATTTATAATTACAAAATATGTACACTCTTATTATGGTATGTAAACACCGATACAATAAAATAATTAGGTTATAATATTTATTTCATCTATGTCAGTCGTTCGCAGAACGCAAATATATAAATAAATAAAAAATCTAACGATAAAGTTAATACATTTAATAAGTGAATAATATATGTATACCTATTAGATAAAACACAAACAAAACATACTTGGCTTAGCATTATATTATATTGTGAGAGTGTGTGAGTGTTTTTTTTTTTTTTTTTAATTTTTTTTTAATTTTTTTTTTTTTTAAACAGCCTTAGCCAGTATTCTGTACCGCGTCGATCGCCCCCCGCCCTTTCCGCGCTCCGCGATGTGTAGCTGCCGGGCGTGCGTCAGCACTGCGTCGAGCTTACAGAGACCGCATCGGAGCGCTCCTATTGGCCCGTCCGACGGCGCGCGCTCCCTTAGGTCGCCACCACCGCGCGGCGAGAGCGCCGATAAATAAGAGCGGCCTCTCTGCAATTTCGAACCACAATCCAACCGCTCACCGTGCCGCACGGATCGAATTTTGCGCTCCGTATTGTATTGTTGTGTGATTGTTGAATCGCCGCACCATGCCGCCCAAGACAAGTGGTAAGGCCGCCAAGAAATCCGGCAAGGCCCAAAAGAACATCTCCAAGACCGACAAGAAAAAGAAGAAGCACAAGAGGAAGGAGAGCTACGCCATCTACATCTACAAGGTGCTCAAGCAGGTCCACCCCGACACCGGTATCTCCTCGAAGGCTATGTCGATCATGAACTCTTTCGTTAACGACATCTTCGAACGCATCGCCGCCGAAGCGTCTCGTCTGGCCCACTACAACAAGAGGTCCACCATCACATCGAGGGAGGTGCAGACATCCGTGAGGCTCCTGCTGCCCGGTGAGCTCGCCAAGCACGCCGTCAGCGAGGGTACCAAAGCTGTCACCAAGTACACCAGCTCCAAGTGAGCACAGCGTGTGCTTGCACTTGTACCGCCGCCACCGTTGCGCTCACCACATACTCACCTACCTATGTGTTGCGCACAAACAAAAGGCCCTTTTCAGGGCCACAAATATTTTCATATACAATTTAACATACAAAATGTATGTTTCTGTTGATAAACATGTCAAAAGTCAAACAACAACATAAAAAAAAACCTATCTCCATCACTCCCAGTCGCTATCCTTTACGATCTGCAACGATTAAATTTAATACACACAGAAAAATAGTAACACAATGGAATTATATTATTGACAAAAACAACAATACATATATATTATTTATATAATATAAAGTATGATGATAATAAATATAATAATATAATGACACTTTGAAGCTCCACGACCAGAGTACTATACCCATATCGTACATAATAATATTGCCTGCCTAATATTATTTTAAGTACTTCAATAAAATTCAAATAGTTGTCATTCAATGTTATATGGGAAAAAAAAAAAGAAAAAAAAAAAAAAGACGTTTATCATAGTTTGACGTTTATCAAGTTACTAAACTGCAAATAGTCGATGGAGAAATACAGTGATAGGTGTAATGTTTATAGGTGATGAACGGTATACAATATTATGTACTTAAATAAAATATTATAAATACTTACTTAAAAATAACAAAAAAAAATAAAATAATGATAATTGTAAGAATAACATATAGGTATAACGCATTTTGTTTCATGTTTCGTTCGTTCAAATAGTTGTCATTCAATGTTATAAAGAAAAAAAAAAAAAAGAAAAAAAAAAAATGACGTTTATCATAGTTTGACGTTTATCAAGTTACTTATAGAATAATAATATAAACACGTACACACAATATAATATATTATGTACGCTTTAAAATAAAGGATTTATACGAATTTAGAGAGAAAATTCCAAGTGAGTTCGCCGCGGCCGGTTCGCGCTGTCGGCCCGTGTCGATCGTATAAATACGAGTGGGACGGGCAATGCGCGTTTCATTCCCGCTCGCACAGTCGCGCCGTTCGCACCGCACGTCGTTCGTTCAGGTTCAGTTTCAGTACAATTCAATTCAATTAAGAAATGGCGCGTACCAAGCAGACCGCTCGCAAGTCCACCGGTGGTAAGGCACCGAGGAAGCAGCTCGCCACCAAGGCGGCCCGCAAGAGCGCACCGGCAACCGGTGGTGTCAAGAAGCCCCATCGTTACAGGCCCGGAACCGTAGCGCTCCGTGAGATTCGTCGTTACCAGAAGAGTACCGAGCTGTTGATCCGCAAGCTTCCGTTCCAGCGTTTGGTGCGTGAGATCGCTCAAGACTTCAAGACCGATCTCCGTTTCCAGAGCTCCGCTGTGATGGCCCTGCAGGAGGCCAGCGAGGCTTACCTCGTCGGTCTCTTCGAAGACACCAACCTTTGCGCCATCCACGCCAAGCGTGTCACCATCATGCCCAAGGATATACAGCTGGCGCGCAGGATCCGCGGAGAGCGCGCCTAACTGCAGTCAGTACTATCGAGTACTGCAGTTGGCGTGTACAAGGCGGTGTGCGATATATTGTTGTATACACCTATTAAGTATACACTTGTATTGCCGCTCAGCCGAATACCAAAAAGGCCCTTTTCAGGGCCACACATGAGTCATATATTTTTGTAATAAAATATGTTTCTGCAACTAACATTAAAAAGTCAAACAAACTATTAATTAACACACACAATATACCTACCTAATATCTAAATACTGCAAGTATGGTCCCCATATAAATATAATAAAATAAAATATAGCAGTTGCAACATGATATCATCATTCCTGTACAAGCTAGCTATAAAGATGCAGGCCTACACACAATATACATAAGTCCATCATATTTGACAAATTACAATATTTACTGGCGTGGTACATACAGCTACATATTATATAATATTACATATTATAATAGAGACAGTACATATAGGACGAAATAGATCCTAAATACAAAATGGTCGAATTTCATTACCTACATTACTGTACTTATACATTTTTTTTTTTTTTTCTTTTTCTTTTAACCAGACAGACACTCCTTAAATAATACTGATCGTGTATTGTATGCTTATAATAAATATAGATAGGTACCTACTGCTGAATGATGATAAAAATTATCAAAATCTAACAACCAATTTAATATAGGTACCTAAAATAATACTTTTTGTTTTTTTCTTTTTTTTTTTTTTTTTTAATCAATATTATGATGTTGTACACTGCTAACCATATTAAAGGCGGTGTGTTATAATATTAATAAATAAATATTATTTGATTAGTTTATATAATTAAGTAAATAGTTGAAATTTACGTTTTTTTTTTTTTTTTTTTTAAATATACATATACAATAATATCAACTAAAATGAGGCAGCAAGTCGCACACGGCCCGCCAAAACAAAACAAACCCTGCGCGTCCGAGTTCCGACCGACCTATCGACTAGCGAACGAGCGAGCTCGAGCGAGCGCCGCAACGCGTATATAAATGAGGGGCATGTACTGGCCCGTGCATCCAGTCGTTCGCCAGCGCTCGCCCGTTGAACAACGTGCGCGCGTCACTTGTCTGTCTGCTCAACTCAACGTCACAACACTAAAGAACAAAGAAGATGACCGGCCGCGGAAAGGGAGGAAAAGGTCTGGGAAAGGGAGGAGCCAAGCGCCACAGGAAAGTGCTTCGCGATAACATCCAGGGTATCACGAAGCCCGCCATCCGTCGTCTCGCGCGCAGAGGCGGCGTCAAGCGTATCTCCGGTCTTATTTACGAGGAGACTCGCGGTGTGCTGAAGGTGTTCCTCGAGAACGTGATCCGCGACGCCGTCACATACACCGAGCACGCCAAGAGGAAGACCGTCACCGCCATGGACGTCGTCTACGCGCTGAAACGTCAAGGCCGCACCCTGTACGGTTTCGGCGGTTAAGCTGCTTCTGCTCGACGGACGACGACACACACACCCGTCCCGTCCTCCAGCCGGCACTGTCGCAATTGCGCATCGCTCGTTGAGCGTACGCGTCATATGTGATAGCGCTAATAAAAAGGCCCTTTTCAGGGCCGCATACGATTCATATAAACTATTATAAAGTTTATGTTTCTATAATGAACACACGATAAGTCAAACTCTCATACTATACTACATAGTAGTACTATACTGTATACCTACTATACACGTACATAATAATAATATATGAATAAATTCACTTCACCTACTAACGCTAGAACGCAACGTACCGAGTAGTTTACTATAACATAATCATCAATATTATATGAAACGAATAGAGTATAATACACGTACGTAGGTAACCTACCTACCTATATAATGTGTTATGATAAAATCATTGATACTGGTGTATCTCTCTGTCAACTTACTTATGTACAGCTACTACTTGTTTGAAGTTATGAGTGAGTATGTACATATATTACAAAAATACAATATTTGTAACCAGAACACTGACTGACATACCTGGATCGTCTCTCTCTGCATTCGACTGCGTTTCTTCTTAGTTGATGCTACGTTGCGACGTCGAATGTCCTCAGGGCTCAGCCTCAGCCTCAGCTCAGCTGCTTACCGGTAACCTGAAATAGAAATATCCGTACAAATTACAAATAGGTACATAGTAATAAATAACATGCAAGCATTAATAATAGGTATTAAGATTAGAATTAAAATGTTTCGAGTAACATTTAAATAATAGAGAATATAAACAGTTTAACACTAACTAACGTAACTGTATGATAATTAAAATAATAATTGTCATATTGATATATTATATATGGTATGTGTACATGTCAACATCAAAGTAATGTTGTTGTTAAAACTTACATACATATTTAGACAAATCGAACTAAATAGAAAATTTTATGCATAATATTAATTAATTAATATTTGTGTGTGTGTTTAATATTGTGTTCAAGTAAGTGTTGTGTTGTTGGACACTGGTACATAATAATAATTAATAGCTGTAACTGAGAGCACTGCCTAAGGGAATGAATCTACTAAACTTACACGGGACACGGGTGTCTGTCTCCGTACCGTGTACCGTGTGTGTACGTACGGCGAGAGATTGAGCGTGTGCATAACGTGATTATTCGTCTATTGGCATGTTGAATTGCATTATATGCACTTTCACATTGTTTAATATAGTATTTTGTAATTTTATATTAGTTTATTAAACGTTATACCACCAGGTCTGACTCGCCCGTCCTTAAGTGGTATAACGCTTTCGTGTTTTACGAAGGTTCACTTTTAATCGTCTAATACGTTCGACCAAAGTGTTAATACAAATGAAATGTTGATACGTTTCAAGCTCGATATCCTCCTTGTTGATTTATCGACCGTTTACAACTGAAACGTTGTGTTTTATAGAGAAAAATACATTTTGAAGTGAACGCGAGGTATGCCAAGTAGACAGTATGGATTATAATGGTGAGCGCCGGCTCGATCGTTCGTTTTATGCGATATCTATCGGTACCGGTAGATAGTCTCGTTCATTATGTATACGAAAATACAATAAACGAGTGTGGTTACATAACAAAAATATAATAAATTTGTATTTAATTAGATACGTGTTAGTGAAAAGTATGAAGTGTTCATACGAGAAATCGTCTCGCGACAGAATGGCCCTCGTTACGGTAAAGTCTCGAGGTAGCTAATCGGGTGGCAAGTTGCGTATAGTGGCGACATCTACTACGATAGTCGAAGTCTCAGATCGAACCTCTCTTTCACACTCGCGTGAACACGTTTGTTTGATCGTTCTCTCTCTCTCTCACTTACTTACTTACTTACTCTCGCAATCAATCTATCAACAATCAACAATGGCCGATACAGCAGTCGCCGCCGAAGCTCCCGCTCCCGCTACACCAGCAAAGAAACAGGCAAGACAGGCGGGCGGCGCTAAGAAACCTAAGGCGAAGCCTACGCACCCGAAGACGTCCGAGATGGTGAACAACGCTATCAAGGAGATGAAGGAGCGCAGCGGATCCTCGCTGCAGGCGATCAAGAAGTACATCGCCGCTCAGTACAAGGTAGACGCCGAGAAGTTGGCGCCGTTCATCAGAAAATACCTGAAGAGCGCCGTCGAGTCCGGCGCGCTCATCCAGACCAAGGGCAAGGGCGCGTCCGGTTCGTTCAAGCTAGAGTCCAAGTCGGCCGCCGCCAAGAAGCCGAGCGCGAGCGCCGGTGCGGGCAAGGCAGCCGCCGGCAAGGGTGCAGCGGCAGCGTCGAAGGCCGGCAAGAAGGCGACCGCCTCCGCCGCCGGCGCCAAGAGCAAGAAGGCCGCAGCCGCGTCCGCGTCTGCCTCCGCATCGCCGTCCAAAGCCAAGGCTTCGGCCGCCGCGAAGGACAAGAAGGCCGCCGCCGCCGCGAAGAAGAAGCCCGCCGCCAAGAAGGCCGCCGCGCCCGCCAAGGCCAAGGGCGGCGCCGCACCCAAGGCTAAGAAGACCGCGAAGCCACCCACGAAGAAGCCGAAGGCGCCCAAGCCCAAGAAGGCCGCCGCTACGCCCAAGTCCAAGCCCGCCGCGAAGAAGGCAGCCGCAGCCAAGAAGTAAATATCACACACGCCGGCCGCAGCCAACGAGTGCGCGCGCTATACACGCGCGGGTGCGGTGCATGGTCGCGCTACACCGTCGTCGCGTCGTCGGTCCCGCCGCGCCGCCGCCGCAGCATCAGCAGCAGCAGCAGCAGCAGCAGCAGCAGCAGCAGCAGCAGCAGCGGCAGCGAGCGACCCGCCACCGGGTCGCCGTCGCAGCAGCCGCGAGCCTCACGGCGGCGTGCGTGACACACTCGCTCGCCACTACCAAAAACAGCCCTTTTCAGGGCTAACAATATATTCATGAATCATGTACAAACATACATATTCGTTTCTGATGCGTATACAGAAAGTCAAACAAACTAACCAACCAACTACTAACAAAACAATAAACTACCACAGCTATGTAACCAACCAACTAACTAACTAACTAACTAAGGTATATAACACGAGAGAGATAATAACAACAATAATTATAATAATTGTATAGCTATGCTATGATAGTCGACGACGAATCAAACAATACACGAACCGACGACGTTACCTATGCCACCCTACATGACATGTGAGTGGTTAACTCGTAACGTAACTATAATTTCAAAACACCTAGAATATCATACACTATAACTAGCTACTACATAATACCTATATACAGCTAACAGCTTATCTGAAATAAAAAACTCACCCAAAGCCGCCGAACACATACCTACGAAGCACACGATACGATGATGATGACGATGATATTATATCATTATAACGGCACACCGCAACACAAACACAAACACAAACACACCCTAGCTTCCCTAGGTCACTCGCGAGTACCTAGATACTCGTAAATAATATAAATGTATTAGCTCTAATCACATCGCGATGCACATTGCAATTTGCACGCGTACGTTACTCACTCACAATTTATTCAAATTATTATAACTCTCAAGTGACATTAGTGACACTACGATATTGCAATTGCACCGACTACCTACACTCACCTACACGAGAAAAAAAAAAAAAAAAAACACATTCATAAATATTTTATTAGTTACTGTCAAAATCAAACTGACAAGTGACGACGCCCGACTGCAGGACGAAAAAAAAAAATTTTTTTTTTTTTCTTTATTTGTATTGATATTCTCATCATTATACTGAGCATATATATTATACATTATACATAAATCATAAATCTATAATTCATAAAATATAACGTGGAAATGGCGCGAAAGTGCCGCGCACGCGCAATAGCGGCGATTATCGTGTTGTTTTCTCGCCCGTTTCGTTCGTGAGCGTCGACTCCGCTCCCCGCCCGACGGTTGCGCGCCAGCGATCGCGTATATAATAAAATGCCCCTGCTGTCGGCGAGTCACTCTACAACGCTTACTCGCTGCGCGCGCACACGGTTTCAGCTGTGTGTGTACATACGTGTTTAACTTTGTTTTCAAATCTTCAATTTAAAAACTCTTCAACATGTCGGGCCGCGGCAAAGGTGGCAAAGTCAAGGGAAAGGCAAAGTCTCGCTCCAACCGTGCCGGTCTTCAGTTCCCCGTCGGTCGTATCCACAGGCTCCTGCGTAACGGCAATTACGCCGAGCGCGTCGGTGCCGGTGCACCAGTGTACCTGGCCGCCGTCATGGAGTACTTGGCCGCTGAGGTTCTCGAGTTGGCCGGCAACGCAGCGAGGGACAACAAGAAGACCAGGATCATTCCCCGTCACCTTCAGTTGGCCATCCGCAACGACGAGGAGTTGAACAAACTGCTCTCCGGCGTGACCATCGCCCAAGGCGGTGTCCTGCCGAACATCCAGGCGGTCCTGCTGCCCAAGAAGACCGAGAAGAAGGCTTAAAACCACCGCCTACTCCTCCTCCTCACACCCGACGCACTTCGTGGGAAGATATAATGATACGTTGCTGTCGTACGACCAAGACGACGACGACGGCGGCGTGCATTTTTCTTACAAAAGGCCCTTTTCAGGGCCACAATATGAATCAAAGTCTATCTATTTATCATAATTATCCTATGATAATGAATGACTGTTTCTGTTGCAACATTATTAAAAGTCAAACACACACAAAACAAACAACAACAGAGAAAAAAAAAAAAACCCCCACGAACGAATAGATTTTTTAATAATTATATTATTAATTAATAAACGTAATAAGTATGATAATATATAGTATAAAAGTACAATACATTATATTATACTATATGGCAACAATTATTATTATATACGTCATCTTCCCAAATTCCACTATTTAATTTCATTACCAATACCGTAACTTCGATATAACCACAGATTACAAAAAAGCTCAAAAGTGCTAGATCACAGGGCCGTAAAACGGAATAACAAAAAAAAAAAATATACGTCATCTCAGCCAGATTCAAATACTTACCAATGTTTTTTTTTTTTCTTTTTTTTTTTGCGTACCTATGTCAGTTGTAGTAGTAGCAGTTAGTTGTAGTTCATAATTATGAAATATCGATAACTCATTAAATAAATATTATCATATGGCATGTAGGTGCTGATTTAAATAAAAAAAAAATAATAAAAAATGCTTAATAGTGAGTACAGTTTAGTTTATCCACGTGTCAACAACGTATGTATTTATAATTACAAAATATGTACACTCTTATTATGGTATGTAAACACCGATACAATAAAATAATTAGGTTATAATATTTATTTCATCTATGTCAGTCGTTCGCAGAACGCAAATATATAAATAAATAAAAAATCTAACGATAAAGTTAATACATTTAATAAGTGAATAATATATGTATACCTATTAGATAAAACACAAACAAAACATACTTGGCTTAGCATTATATTATATTGTGAGAGTGTGTGAGTGTTTTTTTTTTTTTTTTTAATTTTTTTTTAATTTTTTTTTTTTTTAAACAGCCTTAGCCAGTATTCTGTACCGCGTCGATCGCCCCCCGCCCTTTCCGCGCTCCGCGATGTGTAGCTGCCGGGCGTGCGTCAGCACTGCGTCGAGCTTACAGAGACCGCATCGGAGCGCTCCTATTGGCCCGTCCGACGGCGCGCGCTCCCTTAGGTCGCCACCACCGCGCGGCGAGAGCGCCGATAAATAAGAGCGGCCTCTCTGCAATTTCGAACCACAATCCAACCGCTCACCGTGCCGCACGGATCGAATTTTGCGCTCCGTATTGTATTGTTGTGTGATTGTTGAATCGCCGCACCATGCCGCCCAAGACAAGTGGTAAGGCCGCCAAGAAATCCGGCAAGGCCCAAAAGAACATCTCCAAGACCGACAAGAAAAAGAAGAAGCACAAGAGGAAGGAGAGCTACGCCATCTACATCTACAAGGTGCTCAAGCAGGTCCACCCCGACACCGGTATCTCCTCGAAGGCTATGTCGATCATGAACTCTTTCGTTAACGACATCTTCGAACGCATCGCCGCCGAAGCGTCTCGTCTGGCCCACTACAACAAGAGGTCCACCATCACATCGAGGGAGGTGCAGACATCCGTGAGGCTCCTGCTGCCCGGTGAGCTCGCCAAGCACGCCGTCAGCGAGGGTACCAAAGCTGTCACCAAGTACACCAGCTCCAAGTGAGCACAGCGTGTGCTTGCACTTGTACCGCCGCCACCGTTGCGCTCACCACATACTCACCTACCTATGTGTTGCGCACAAACAAAAGGCCCTTTTCAGGGCCACAAATATTTTCATATACAATTTAACATACAAAATGTATGTTTCTGTTGATAAACATGTCAAAAGTCAAACAACAACATAAAAAAAAACCTATCTCCATCACTCCCAGTCGCTATCCTTTACGATCTGCAACGATTAAATTTAATACACACAGAAAAATAGTAACACAATGGAATTATATTATTGACAAAAACAACAATACATATATATTATTTATATAATATAAAGTATGATGATAATAAATATAATAATATAATGACACTTTGAAGCTCCACGACCAGAGTACTATACCCATATCGTACATAATAATATTGCCTGCCTAATATTATTTTAAGTACTTCAATAAAATTCAAATAGTTGTCATTCAATGTTATATGGGAAAAAAAAAAAGAAAAAAAAAAAAAAGACGTTTATCATAGTTTGACGTTTATCAAGTTACTAAACTGCAAATAGTCGATGGAGAAATACAGTGATAGGTGTAATGTTTATAGGTGATGAACGGTATACAATATTATGTACTTAAATAAAATATTATAAATACTTACTTAAAAATAACAAAAAAAAATAAAATAATGATAATTGTAAGAATAACATATAGGTATAACGCATTTTGTTTCATGTTTCGTTCGTTCAAATAGTTGTCATTCAATGTTATAAAGAAAAAAAAAAAAAGAAAAAAAAAAAATGACGTTTATCATAGTTTGACGTTTATCAAGTTACTTATAGAATAATAATATAAACACGTACACACAATATAATATATTATGTACGCTTTAAAATAAAGGATTTATACGAATTTAGAGAGAAAATTCCAAGTGAGTTCGCCGCGGCCGGTTCGCGCTGTCGGCCCGTGTCGATCGTATAAATACGAGTGGGACGGGCAATGCGCGTTTCATTCCCGCTCGCACAGTCGCGCCGTTCGCACCGCACGTCGTTCGTTCAGGTTCAGTTTCAGTACAATTCAATTCAATTAAGAAATGGCGCGTACCAAGCAGACCGCTCGCAAGTCCACCGGTGGTAAGGCACCGAGGAAGCAGCTCGCCACCAAGGCGGCCCGCAAGAGCGCACCGGCAACCGGTGGTGTCAAGAAGCCCCATCGTTACAGGCCCGGAACCGTAGCGCTCCGTGAGATTCGTCGTTACCAGAAGAGTACCGAGCTGTTGATCCGCAAGCTTCCGTTCCAGCGTTTGGTGCGTGAGATCGCTCAAGACTTCAAGACCGATCTCCGTTTCCAGAGCTCCGCTGTGATGGCCCTGCAGGAGGCCAGCGAGGCTTACCTCGTCGGTCTCTTCGAAGACACCAACCTTTGCGCCATCCACGCCAAGCGTGTCACCATCATGCCCAAGGATATACAGCTGGCGCGCAGGATCCGCGGAGAGCGCGCCTAACTGCAGTCAGTACTATCGAGTACTGCAGTTGGCGTGTACAAGGCGGTGTGCGATATATTGTTGTATACACCTATTAAGTATACACTTGTATTGCCGCTCAGCCGAATACCAAAAAGGCCCTTTTCAGGGCCACACATGAGTCATATATTTTTGTAATAAAATATGTTTCTGCAACTAACATTAAAAAGTCAAACAAACTATTAATTAACACACACAATATACCTACCTAATATCTAAATACTGCAAGTATGGTCCCCATATAAATATAATAAAATAAAATATAGCAGTTGCAACATGATATCATCATTCCTGTACAAGCTAGCTATAAAGATGCAGGCCTACACACAATATACATAAGTCCATCATATTTGACAAATTACAATATTTACTGGCGTGGTACATACAGCTACATATTATATAATATTACATATTATAATAGAGACAGTACATATAGGACGAAATAGATCCTAAATACAAAATGGTCGAATTTCATTACCTACATTACTGTACTTATACATTTTTTTTTTTTTTTCTTTTTCTTTTAACCAGACAGACACTCCTTAAATAATACTGATCGTGTATTGTATGCTTATAATAAATATAGATAGGTACCTACTGCTGAATGATGATAAAAATTATCAAAATCTAACAACCAATTTAATATAGGTACCTAAAATAATACTTTTTGTTTTTTTCTTTTTTTTTTTTTTTTTTAATCAATATTATGATGTTGTACACTGCTAACCATATTAAAGGCGGTGTGTTATAATATTAATAAATAAATATTATTTGATTAGTTTATATAATTAAGTAAATAGTTGAAATTTACGTTTTTTTTTTTTTTTTTTTTAAATATACATATACAATAATATCAACTAAAATGAGGCAGCAAGTCGCACACGGCCCGCCAAAACAAAACAAACCCTGCGCGTCCGAGTTCCGACCGACCTATCGACTAGCGAACGAGCGAGCTCGAGCGAGCGCCGCAACGCGTATATAAATGAGGGGCATGTACTGGCCCGTGCATCGGACAGTTCGGGCCGCGACGCGAGACGGAGCTCTCTGCACAGATCGAGCTCCGTGAATTCCGTCTACGCTAGAGCGCTACGCACGCGCTACGCGCTACAGCGCGCCGCGAAGCGCTACGCGAACCGCCCGGACCTCTACGTAACCATTACTATTACCACTCATTGTTTTGAGGTCGCGGTTGTTCGGCTCCGTCACCTTACGCTTCCCCGCCCCCCTCCGGACCACGCGCGGCACTCCGCCGCCTCGGCCCCCGGTCTGCCACCAGCGGCAAGCCCCGGGGGTTCGGTGCGGTGGGCGCTTAGCGCCGGAGGGATCGGCGAGTGGTTAGCACTCGCCGACCGCCACCGCTATGCCGCGAACACCTCCGCCGGCACCTCCCTCGGCCCGGAAGCCGACGCGCCCGCAGCCTGCGCAGTCGCCCGGTGTCGGGAAGCGCGCGCCCACACGGTCCAGCGGTAACGCGCGCGCAATACTGGACCGTGTGCTGGCATCGGGTCAGGCTGAGAAAGCCAAGCCACAGGACTCGCCGCGCAGCCCACCACGCAGCCCGACGCCGACGCCGCGAGCTTCAGCTCCAGCACCAGGAGCGGGTGAGGCGTACTTCGCCCCCTCGCCGCGCTCCACCCCGGCAACACCAACGCCGGGAAACATCTCCGCGCAGGATCACCGCGCGGACACCGCCTGGCCTCCGCCATCGCCCGCCCATGCCGTCTCTCCGCTCCCCAGGAGGGACCCGCGCATCAGGGAGGCGCCGCCGCGAGCGGCCCCCCGCTCACCCGCACCGCCTCCCGCGTCGCCCCCAGACGACTTCACTTCGCCGCCTGCACCGGAGAAGAGAGCGGCGCATTTCATTACGCCGCCCTCTGTACCATCTGCACAGGCGGCGACGCAGAATGCCCGCAGGAGCTCGCCGATGGATGTGGCGGGCCCCTCCTATGCCGCCATGGCCTCTGCCGCCGCACCCACCGTCACCGCTGCGCTGAAGACCGCAGCCGGGACGTCCAACGCCGCCGCCGCCGCCACCGCCGCCACCACCGCCGCCGCCGCCACCACCGCCGCCTCGAAGCCGACCACCCCCCGCTACCCGCCTCTGGTAGTAGAGGCGCTCCCTGATTGGCCTACCCACTTTAGGGCCCTAAAGGAGCGTCTGGGCCACGCGCCCAATGGGAGACCCTTCGGGAAGGGGGTCAGATTTCTGCCAAAGTCGGCCGAGGAGTACCGCATCATACAGCGGTACCTAACGACTTTGGCAACCAAGGAGAACCTATCATGGTTCTCCTACTCCCTCCCGGAAGAGCGAAGCCTGAAGGTGGCCATCAGGGGGCTGCCGGTGGGCACGCCGCCGGAGCTCATCGCAGAGGAGCTGACGGCGCGAGGCTTCGCCCCGGAGCATGTGCGGCCGATCCAGGCCCGCCAAGGACGACCCGGCTGCCTATACTTCGCGCAGCTGGCGCGAAACAAGGACACAGTGCCGGGCATATTTGAGGTCACGGAGCTCCTCTATATGCCCGGCGTGAAGATAGAGGCCTGGCGGGGCAAGAAGGGTCCCGCCCAGTGCCACCGCTGCCAGGGCTTTCGCCACTCCTCACACAACTGCCACAGGCGCCTCGCCTGTGTGCGTTGTGGAGAGGAGCACGCCGCGCGAGACTGCGCGCGCCCGCGGGAGGAGCCGCCGACCTGCGCCAACTGCGGGGGTGCCCACACGGCGAATAATATCGCCTGTCCCGCCTTCAAGCGCGAGGCCCGCAACAAGAAGGCGGGCACAGTCGCGCGCACCTCCGCACCCTCCGCGAGGAAAACACCTGCCGCCGACCTGAGGGAAGACAACGCCCCTGGTTCCCTCATGGCCGCGGCGAACGCAGCCACAGCACCCTCTGGACCATCCCGCCGCCGCCGCAGAAAGCGCGGCGCAAAGAAGCCGCACGCCGCACCGCAGCAAGCGCCGAGCTCCACACAGCCGGCACCGGCGTCGCAGCGCCCGCCCGCCCAGCAGCAACAACAGCAGCAGGAGCATCGGCGGCAAGAGCAACAACAACAACAACATCAGCAGCAGCGGATGAGGAAAGGACCTGAACCCGAACCCAGCCACCAACCCCAGCCGCAGCGGAGGGCCGCCACGGTGCCCAGGACTGGCGCGCTGGACCCGAATATGGTCGCCATCATCGGCATGCTACAGCAGGTGCTGGCCGCACTGCTGGAGCACCGAGACCCTATTCCGCTGATCGTCGGGACGATCCAAAAGTTGTGCACGCATGGAGCGGCGTAACCTGCGTGTCCTCTTTTGGAACGCCGACGGAGTGTCCCCAGAGAAGACCAGGCTACTGAGGCTGCTGCTATCGCAGCGAACAGTTGACGTAGCCCTGCTCAACGAGACCCACCTTCGCCCGGTAGACAAATGGAAGATCGGCGGTTACTACGTCTACCGGGAGGATCACATCTCGCCAGCAGGGATTGCCCGCAGGGGATTGGCAATCCTGGTCAAGAGGAACGTCGTCCACCAGCTGCTACCGGTACCACAACTGCAGTCGTCGTACGCCCTCGGCGTGGAGATCTGCATCAACGGCCGACCCACCCGTGTGTTCGCCTTCTACAAGCCGCCGCAAACCCGCCTGGCAGTGGCCGATATCCACACCATTCTGGACTCGCCACTGCCCACGATCATCGCGGGCGACTTCAACGCGAAGCACACGGCGTGGAACTGCAACCGCATTTGCCCCGAAGGCCGCCGCCTTTTCGACGATGCAGATCGCCAAGGCTACGAGGTGCTAGGACCAGAGGTCCCGACGCACTACCCGTACGCAAGCGTGTATGCACCCGACGTCCTGGACATCGCCGTCACCCGTGGCATCGACGGCGCTGTCAACCTGGACGTCCTGGACGACCACCTCATATCAGACCACCAACCGGTGTGTCTGACTCTGGAGGACACTCCACTAAAAGCTGGAAACCCACCTTCTCGATCTCGCCAAGACTGGGAGGCCTTCCACCGGCTGCTATCGGAGCAATCACCGACGCGCCGCGTGGACACCGCCGAGGACGTCGACTCGATGGCCGTGGACATCTCCACGCAAATTCAGGCCGCGCTCACCGCGTCCCGTCTAAACGCCCCGTCCACCAAGAGGGCCCCCCAGCTTCCGGCCAGCATCATGGCGATGATCGAGAAGAAGAGGAGGCTGCGAAGGCTATGGCAGAACACCAGATGCCCGACACTGAAGACCGAGCTCAACGCTCTGGTAGCGAAGATCTCTGCGGCGCTGGAGACCCAAGCCGCAGAGTCGTGGCAACGCACCATCGAGCGAGCCGGCGAAGAATGGTCGGGCATCCACCGCCTGTGCCGCCGTCTCTCCGGGAAGCCATCCCCGATCCGCCCCCTGCTGGCAGGTGACGGCACCCCACGTTACCGAGCCGAGGACCGGGCGGAGATATTCGCCGAATTCCTGGAGGGACAATTCCAGCCGAACCCGGCCGTCAACGCGCAGCACGCAGCCGACATCGAGCAGCTTGTGAAGACGTACATGGAGCAGCCCGTGGCCCCGACAGAGGACGCCATCGTCTTTTCCCCAGGCCAAGTCCGGCGCATGATACGCCGACTTCCACTGCGAAAGGCCCCTGGACCCGACCGGATCCCCAACGAGGCGCTGCGTCACCTCCCAATGCGAGCGATCGCGGGGGTGACGCGCCTATTCAACGGCATACTGCGGACCGGTCACTTTCCCGCCGCATGGAAGCTCGGCAGAGTCATTATGCTGCCGAAGCCGGGGAAAAACATCCTGCTGCCGGGTAGCTACAGACCCATCACGCTGCTCCCGAACATCTCCAAGCTGTTCGAAAAACTGCTGCTGCCACACCTCGTCCCGCACATCAAGCCACGCGAGGAGCAGTTCGGCTTTAGGGCCGAACACTCGACGACGCACCAGCTCATGAGGGTACTGCACGACCTCGCGGCTGCTCGCAACAAGCGCGAGCGAGCCGCTGCAGTATTCCTCGATATGGAGAAGGCCTTCGACCGCGTCTGGCACGCCGGTCTCATCCACAAGCTGTCCACATCCACTACTCCCCGCCGAGTAGTCAGGATCGTGGGCACCTTCCTCCAGGACCGCCGATTTCAAGTCGCGGTCGAAGATGCGTTGTCGGAGGAGCGTCCGATACGCGCCGGAGTACCGCAAGGAAGCTGCATCTCACCAGTGTGCTACAGCTGGTACACCAACGACATCCCAGTGCCGGCCGGTGTCCAGCTGGCACTGTACGCCGACGATGCAGCCTACTACACCTCGTCGCTCTCCGGCGCGCACGCTGCAATCAAGCTGCAGCGTGCCCTGGACGCCCTCCCCGCGTGGCTGGACGACTGGCGGCTATCAGTCAACGTGGCGAAGACTCAGGCGATCTCCGTGGGAGCCAAACCACCGGCAAACATGAAGCTCCGAGATGAAGAGGTCGGCTGGTCCGCCAAGGTCAAATACCTGGGCGTGACCATCGACCGGCAGCTCTCAATGGCTCCCCACGTCAAGAACGTGGTCTCCCAGGTCCGCACAGCGTGCGCTCTCCTGCGCCCGATGCTGCACTCGCACCTGCCTCTCCGCGCGAAGCTCGGAATCTACAAGGCGTACATCAGGACGCGCCTCACCTACGCTGCCCCCGCGTGGTTCGCACTTCTGTCGGCAACAAACCGCCAGAGGTTGCGAGCCCAGCAATCGCGCGCCCTGCGCCTTGTAGTGGGCGCCCCGCGCTTCGTGCGGAACGACACCATCGCGCGCGACCTGCGCATGGAGAGCCTGGACGACCACGTGAGACGCCTGAGCACCAACCTGTTCGAGCGCACCGAACGCTCGGAACACCGCCTCATACACGGGATCGCCCCGTACCACAGGCGGCCGCCGGACAGGTTGGCACTGCCACGAGACTTGATAGCCGCAAACACCGGACCGACGCCACCAGCACCCTCCTGAGCCGGGCTGACGGGCGCTCGCCGCGGACGCCGCCGCGGTGAGCTCGACCTCGCCAAGGACAGGAGGGACCCCTGCCACCAACACCAGGACGTGACACAGAAGCGGACGGCTTGAGGTCCGCCCGCGGGGATAAACCCGCACGGGCCTGACCTCGCCCACCGCTTCGCCCGCCGGACACGACACTCCGGCACAACTCCGAGGGGTAAAGCCCCGCCCCAGCGACCCGCCTGTATCTGCAGGCGGAGATGGATACCGCTGGAACAGCCCGACGGGCTGGTAGTAGCTACTGTTACGCACAACTTCTGCTGTAACAAAGACAACCCAACGGCCCGTGCATCCAGTCGTTCGCCAGCGCTCGCCCGTTGAACAACGTGCGCGCGTCACTTGTCTGTCTGCTCAACTCAACGTCACAACACTAAAGAACAAAGAAGATGACCGGCCGCGGAAAGGGAGGAAAAGGTCTGGGAAAGGGAGGAGCCAAGCGCCACAGGAAAGTGCTTCGCGATAACATCCAGGGTATCACGAAGCCCGCCATCCGTCGTCTCGCGCGCAGAGGCGGCGTCAAGCGTATCTCCGGTCTTATTTACGAGGAGACTCGCGGTGTGCTGAAGGTGTTCCTCGAGAACGTGATCCGCGACGCCGTCACATACACCGAGCACGCCAAGAGGAAGACCGTCACCGCCATGGACGTCGTCTACGCGCTGAAACGTCAAGGCCGCACCCTGTACGGTTTCGGCGGTTAAGCTGCTTCTGCTCGACGGACGACGACACACACACCCGTCCCGTCCTCCAGCCGGCACTGTCGCAATTGCGCATCGCTCGTTGAGCGTACGCGTCATATGTGATAGCGCTAATAAAAAGGCCCTTTTCAGGGCCGCATACGATTCATATAAACTATTATAAAGTTTATGTTTCTATAATGAACACACGATAAGTCAAACTCTCATACTATACTACATAGTAGTACTATACTGTATACCTACTATACACGTACATAATAATAATATATGAATAAATTCACTTCACCTACTAACGCTAGAACGCAACGTACCGAGTAGTTTACTATAACATAATCATCAATATTATATGAAACGAATAGAGTATAATACACGTACGTAGGTAACCTACCTACCTATATAATGTGTTATGATAAAATCATTGATACTGGTGTATCTCTCTGTCAACTTACTTATGTACAGCTACTACTTGTTTGAAGTTATGAGTGAGTATGTACATATATTACAAAAATACAATATTTGTAACCAGAACACTGACTGACATACCTGGATCGTCTCTCTCTGCATTCGACTGCGTTTCTTCTTAGTTGATGCTACGTTGCGACGTCGAATGTCCTCAGGGCTCAGCCTCAGCCTCAGCTCAGCTGCTTACCGGTAACCTGAAATAGAAATATCCGTACAAATTACAAATAGGTACATAGTAATAAATAACATGCAAGCATTAATAATAGGTATTAAGATTAGAATTAAAATGTTTCGAGTAACATTTAAATAATAGAGAATATAAACAGTTTAACACTAACTAACGTAACTGTATGATAATTAAAATAATAATTGTCATATTGATATATTATATATGGTATGTGTACATGTCAACATCAAAGTAATGTTGTTGTTAAAACTTACATACATATTTAGACAAATCGAACTAAATAGAAAATTTTATGCATAATATTAATTAATTAATATTTGTGTGTGTGTTTAATATTGTGTTCAAGTAAGTGTTGTGTTGTTGGACACTGGTACATAATAATAATTAATAGCTGTAACTGAGAGCACTGCCTAAGGGAATGAATCTACTAAACTTACACGGGACACGGGTGTCTGTCTCCGTACCGTGTACCGTGTGTGTACGTACGGCGAGAGATTGAGCGTGTGCATAACGTGATTATTCGTCTATTGGCATGTTGAATTGCATTATATGCACTTTCACATTGTTTAATATAGTATTTTGTAATTTTATATTAGTTTATTAAACGTTATACCACCAGGTCTGACTCGCCCGTCCTTAAGTGGTATAACGCTTTCGTGTTTTACGAAGGTTCACTTTTAATCGTCTAATACGTTCGACCAAAGTGTTAATACAAATGAAATGTTGATACGTTTCAAGCTCGATATCCTCCTTGTTGATTTATCGACCGTTTACAACTGAAACGTTGTGTTTTGTTTGACTGCCTCCGTGGCGCAGTGGTTTAGGTCACCACGCCGATACCACTGCATCGGGAGGTCGTGGGTTCGATTCCCACACGGGACAATTATTTGTGCGATCCACAAATAATTGTTTCGGGTCTGGTTGTGCTTTGTGTCCGTTGTTTGTATGTTTGTAAAAGTCCCCGCGACACAAGAGCAATTCTTAGTGCGGGAGTTGTCTTTTTTAAAAAAAAAAAAAAAAAAAAGTTTTATAGAGAAAAATACATTTTGAAGTGAACGCGAGGTATGCCAAGTAGACAGTATGGATTATAATGGTGAGCGCCGGCTCGATCGTTCGTTTTATGCGATATCTATCGGTACCGGTAGATAGTCTCGTTCATTATGTATACGAAAATACAATAAACGAGTGTGGTTACATAACAAAAATATAATAAATTTGTATTTAATTAGATACGTGTTAGTGAAAAGTATGAAGTGTTCATACGAGAAATCGTCTCGCGACAGAATGGCCCTCGTTACGGTAAAGTCTCGAGGTAGCTAATCGGGTGGCAAGTTGCGTATAGTGGCGACATCTACTACGATAGTCGAAGTCTCAGATCGAACCTCTCTTTCACACTCGCGTGAACACGTTTGTTTGATCGTTCTCTCTCTCTCTCACTTACTTACTTACTTACTCTCGCAATCAATCTATCAACAATCAACAATGGCCGATACAGCAGTCGCCGCCGAAGCTCCCGCTCCCGCTACACCAGCAAAGAAACAGGCAAGACAGGCGGGCGGCGCTAAGAAACCTAAGGCGAAGCCTACGCACCCGAAGACGTCCGAGATGGTGAACAACGCTATCAAGGAGATGAAGGAGCGCAGCGGATCCTCGCTGCAGGCGATCAAGAAGTACATCGCCGCTCAGTACAAGGTAGACGCCGAGAAGTTGGCGCCGTTCATCAGAAAATACCTGAAGAGCGCCGTCGAGTCCGGCGCGCTCATCCAGACCAAGGGCAAGGGCGCGTCCGGTTCGTTCAAGCTAGAGTCCAAGTCGGCCGCCGCCAAGAAGCCGAGCGCGAGCGCCGGTGCGGGCAAGGCAGCCGCCGGCAAGGGTGCAGCGGCAGCGTCGAAGGCCGGCAAGAAGGCGACCGCCTCCGCCGCCGGCGCCAAGAGCAAGAAGGCCGCAGCCGCGTCCGCGTCTGCCTCCGCATCGCCGTCCAAAGCCAAGGCTTCGGCCGCCGCGAAGGACAAGAAGGCCGCCGCCGCCGCGAAGAAGAAGCCCGCCGCCAAGAAGGCCGCCGCGCCCGCCAAGGCCAAGGGCGGCGCCGCACCCAAGGCTAAGAAGACCGCGAAGCCACCCACGAAGAAGCCGAAGGCGCCCAAGCCCAAGAAGGCCGCCGCTACGCCCAAGTCCAAGCCCGCCGCGAAGAAGGCAGCCGCAGCCAAGAAGTAAATATCACACACGCCGGCCGCAGCCAACGAGTGCGCGCGCTATACACGCGCGGGTGCGGTGCATGGTCGCGCTACACCGTCGTCGCGTCGTCGGTCCCGCCGCGCCGCCGCCGCAGCATCAGCAGCAGCAGCAGCAGCAGCAGCAGCAGCAGCAGCAGCAGCAGCGGCAGCGAGCGACCCGCCACCGGGTCGCCGTCGCAGCAGCCGCGAGCCTCACGGCGGCGTGCGTGACACACTCGCTCGCCACTACCAAAAACAGCCCTTTTCAGGGCTAACAATATATTCATGAATCATGTACAAACATACATATTCGTTTCTGATGCGTATACAGAAAGTCAAACAAACTAACCAACCAACTACTAACAAAACAATAAACTACCACAGCTATGTAACCAACCAACTAACTAACTAACTAACTAAGGTATATAACACGAGAGAGATAATAACAACAATAATTATAATAATTGTATAGCTATGCTATGATAGTCGACGACGAATCAAACAATACACGAACCGACGACGTTACCTATGCCACCCTACATGACATGTGAGTGGTTAACTCGTAACGTAACTATAATTTCAAAACACCTAGAATATCATACACTATAACTAGCTACTACATAATACCTATATACAGCTAACAGCTTATCTGAAATAAAAAACTCACCCAAAGCCGCCGAACACATACCTACGAAGCACACGATACGATGATGATGACGATGATATTATATCATTATAACGGCACACCGCAACACAAACACAAACACAAACACACCCTAGCTTCCCTAGGTCACTCGCGAGTACCTAGATACTCGTAAATAATATAAATGTATTAGCTCTAATCACATCGCGATGCACATTGCAATTTGCACGCGTACGTTACTCACTCACAATTTATTCAAATTATTATAACTCTCAAGTGACATTAGTGACACTACGATATTGCAATTGCACCGACTACCTACACTCACCTACACGAGAAAAAAAAAAAAAAAAAACACATTCATAAATATTTTATTAGTTACTGTCAAAATCAAACTGACAAGTGACGACGCCCGACTGCAGGACGAAAAAAAAAAATTTTTTTTTTTTTCTTTATTTGTATTGATATTCTCATCATTATACTGAGCATATATATTATACATTATACATAAATCATAAATCTATAATTCATAAAATATAACGTGGAAATGGCGCGAAAGTGCCGCGCACGCGCAATAGCGGCGATTATCGTGTTGTTTTCTCGCCCGTTTCGTTCGTGAGCGTCGACTCCGCTCCCCGCCCGACGGTTGCGCGCCAGCGATCGCGTATATAATAAAATGCCCCTGCTGTCGGCGAGTCACTCTACAACGCTTACTCGCTGCGCGCGCACACGGTTTCAGCTGTGTGTGTACATACGTGTTTAACTTTGTTTTCAAATCTTCAATTTAAAAACTCTTCAACATGTCGGGCCGCGGCAAAGGTGGCAAAGTCAAGGGAAAGGCAAAGTCTCGCTCCAACCGTGCCGGTCTTCAGTTCCCCGTCGGTCGTATCCACAGGCTCCTGCGTAACGGCAATTACGCCGAGCGCGTCGGTGCCGGTGCACCAGTGTACCTGGCCGCCGTCATGGAGTACTTGGCCGCTGAGGTTCTCGAGTTGGCCGGCAACGCAGCGAGGGACAACAAGAAGACCAGGATCATTCCCCGTCACCTTCAGTTGGCCATCCGCAACGACGAGGAGTTGAACAAACTGCTCTCCGGCGTGACCATCGCCCAAGGCGGTGTCCTGCCGAACATCCAGGCGGTCCTGCTGCCCAAGAAGACCGAGAAGAAGGCTTAAAACCACCGCCTACTCCTCCTCCTCACACCCGACGCACTTCGTGGGAAGATATAATGATACGTTGCTGTCGTACGACCAAGACGACGACGACGGCGGCGTGCATTTTTCTTACAAAAGGCCCTTTTCAGGGCCACAATATGAATCAAAGTCTATCTATTTATCATAATTATCCTATGATAATGAATGACTGTTTCTGTTGCAACATTATTAAAAGTCAAACACACACAAAACAAACAACAACAGAGAAAAAAAAAAAAACCCCCACGAACGAATAGATTTTTTAATAATTATATTATTAATTAATAAACGTAATAAGTATGATAATATATAGTATAAAAGTACAATACATTATATTATACTATATGGCAACAATTATTATTATATACGTCATCTTCCCAAATTCCACTATTTAATTTCATTACCAATACCGTAACTTCGATATAACCACAGATTACAAAAAAGCTCAAAAGTGCTAGATCACAGGGCCGTAAAACGGAATAACAAAAAAAAAAAATATACGTCATCTCAGCCAGATTCAAATACTTACCAATGTTTTTTTTTTTTCTTTTTTTTTTTGCGTACCTATGTCAGTTGTAGTAGTAGCAGTTAGTTGTAGTTCATAATTATGAAATATCGATAACTCATTAAATAAATATTATCATATGGCATGTAGGTGCTGATTTAAATAAAAAAAAAATAATAAAAAATGCTTAATAGTGAGTACAGTTTAGTTTATCCACGTGTCAACAACGTATGTATTTATAATTACAAAATATGTACACTCTTATTATGGTATGTAAACACCGATACAATAAAATAATTAGGTTATAATATTTATTTCATCTATGTCAGTCGTTCGCAGAACGCAAATATATAAATAAATAAAAAATCTAACGATAAAGTTAATACATTTAATAAGTGAATAATATATGTATACCTATTAGATAAAACACAAACAAAACATACTTGGCTTAGCATTATATTATATTGTGAGAGTGTGTGAGTGTTTTTTTTTTTTTTTTTAATTTTTTTTTAATTTTTTTTTTTTTTAAACAGCCTTAGCCAGTATTCTGTACCGCGTCGATCGCCCCCCGCCCTTTCCGCGCTCCGCGATGTGTAGCTGCCGGGCGTGCGTCAGCACTGCGTCGAGCTTACAGAGACCGCATCGGAGCGCTCCTATTGGCCCGTCCGACGGCGCGCGCTCCCTTAGGTCGCCACCACCGCGCGGCGAGAGCGCCGATAAATAAGAGCGGCCTCTCTGCAATTTCGAACCACAATCCAACCGCTCACCGTGCCGCACGGATCGAATTTTGCGCTCCGTATTGTATTGTTGTGTGATTGTTGAATCGCCGCACCATGCCGCCCAAGACAAGTGGTAAGGCCGCCAAGAAATCCGGCAAGGCCCAAAAGAACATCTCCAAGACCGACAAGAAAAAGAAGAAGCACAAGAGGAAGGAGAGCTACGCCATCTACATCTACAAGGTGCTCAAGCAGGTCCACCCCGACACCGGTATCTCCTCGAAGGCTATGTCGATCATGAACTCTTTCGTTAACGACATCTTCGAACGCATCGCCGCCGAAGCGTCTCGTCTGGCCCACTACAACAAGAGGTCCACCATCACATCGAGGGAGGTGCAGACATCCGTGAGGCTCCTGCTGCCCGGTGAGCTCGCCAAGCACGCCGTCAGCGAGGGTACCAAAGCTGTCACCAAGTACACCAGCTCCAAGTGAGCACAGCGTGTGCTTGCACTTGTACCGCCGCCACCGTTGCGCTCACCACATACTCACCTACCTATGTGTTGCGCACAAACAAAAGGCCCTTTTCAGGGCCACAAATATTTTCATATACAATTTAACATACAAAATGTATGTTTCTGTTGATAAACATGTCAAAAGTCAAACAACAACATAAAAAAAAACCTATCTCCATCACTCCCAGTCGCTATCCTTTACGATCTGCAACGATTAAATTTAATACACACAGAAAAATAGTAACACAATGGAATTATATTATTGACAAAAACAACAATACATATATATTATTTATATAATATAAAGTATGATGATAATAAATATAATAATATAATGACACTTTGAAGCTCCACGACCAGAGTACTATACCCATATCGTACATAATAATATTGCCTGCCTAATATTATTTTAAGTACTTCAATAAAATTCAAATAGTTGTCATTCAATGTTATATGGGAAAAAAAAAAAGAAAAAAAAAAAAAAGACGTTTATCATAGTTTGACGTTTATCAAGTTACTAAACTGCAAATAGTCGATGGAGAAATACAGTGATAGGTGTAATGTTTATAGGTGATGAACGGTATACAATATTATGTACTTAAATAAAATATTATAAATACTTACTTAAAAATAACAAAAAAAAATAAAATAATGATAATTGTAAGAATAACATATAGGTATAACGCATTTTGTTTCATGTTTCGTTCGTTCAAATAGTTGTCATTCAATGTTATAAAGAAAAAAAAAAAAAAGAAAAAAAAAAAATGACGTTTATCATAGTTTGACGTTTATCAAGTTACTTATAGAATAATAATATAAACACGTACACACAATATAATATATTATGTACGCTTTAAAATAAAGGATTTATACGAATTTAGAGAGAAAATTCCAAGTGAGTTCGCCGCGGCCGGTTCGCGCTGTCGGCCCGTGTCGATCGTATAAATACGAGTGGGACGGGCAATGCGCGTTTCATTCCCGCTCGCACAGTCGCGCCGTTCGCACCGCACGTCGTTCGTTCAGGTTCAGTTTCAGTACAATTCAATTCAATTAAGAAATGGCGCGTACCAAGCAGACCGCTCGCAAGTCCACCGGTGGTAAGGCACCGAGGAAGCAGCTCGCCACCAAGGCGGCCCGCAAGAGCGCACCGGCAACCGGTGGTGTCAAGAAGCCCCATCGTTACAGGCCCGGAACCGTAGCGCTCCGTGAGATTCGTCGTTACCAGAAGAGTACCGAGCTGTTGATCCGCAAGCTTCCGTTCCAGCGTTTGGTGCGTGAGATCGCTCAAGACTTCAAGACCGATCTCCGTTTCCAGAGCTCCGCTGTGATGGCCCTGCAGGAGGCCAGCGAGGCTTACCTCGTCGGTCTCTTCGAAGACACCAACCTTTGCGCCATCCACGCCAAGCGTGTCACCATCATGCCCAAGGATATACAGCTGGCGCGCAGGATCCGCGGAGAGCGCGCCTAACTGCAGTCAGTACTATCGAGTACTGCAGTTGGCGTGTACAAGGCGGTGTGCGATATATTGTTGTATACACCTATTAAGTATACACTTGTATTGCCGCTCAGCCGAATACCAAAAAGGCCCTTTTCAGGGCCACACATGAGTCATATATTTTTGTAATAAAATATGTTTCTGCAACTAACATTAAAAAGTCAAACAAACTATTAATTAACACACACAATATACCTACCTAATATCTAAATACTGCAAGTATGGTCCCCATATAAATATAATAAAATAAAATATAGCAGTTGCAACATGATATCATCATTCCTGTACAAGCTAGCTATAAAGATGCAGGCCTACACACAATATACATAAGTCCATCATATTTGACAAATTACAATATTTACTGGCGTGGTACATACAGCTACATATTATATAATATTACATATTATAATAGAGACAGTACATATAGGACGAAATAGATCCTAAATACAAAATGGTCGAATTTCATTACCTACATTACTGTACTTATACATTTTTTTTTTTTTTTCTTTTTCTTTTAACCAGACAGACACTCCTTAAATAATACTGATCGTGTATTGTATGCTTATAATAAATATAGATAGGTACCTACTGCTGAATGATGATAAAAATTATCAAAATCTAACAACCAATTTAATATAGGTACCTAAAATAATACTTTTTGTTTTTTTCTTTTTTTTTTTTTTTTTTAATCAATATTATGATGTTGTACACTGCTAACCATATTAAAGGCGGTGTGTTATAATATTAATAAATAAATATTATTTGATTAGTTTATATAATTAAGTAAATAGTTGAAATTTACGTTTTTTTTTTTTTTTTTTTTAAATATACATATACAATAATATCAACTAAAATGAGGCAGCAAGTCGCACACGGCCCGCCAAAACAAAACAAACCCTGCGCGTCCGAGTTCCGACCGACCTATCGACTAGCGAACGAGCGAGCTCGAGCGAGCGCCGCAACGCGTATATAAATGAGGGGCATGTACTGGCCCGTGCATCCAGTCGTTCGCCAGCGCTCGCCCGTTGAACAACGTGCGCGCGTCACTTGTCTGTCTGCTCAACTCAACGTCACAACACTAAAGAACAAAGAAGATGACCGGCCGCGGAAAGGGAGGAAAAGGTCTGGGAAAGGGAGGAGCCAAGCGCCACAGGAAAGTGCTTCGCGATAACATCCAGGGTATCACGAAGCCCGCCATCCGTCGTCTCGCGCGCAGAGGCGGCGTCAAGCGTATCTCCGGTCTTATTTACGAGGAGACTCGCGGTGTGCTGAAGGTGTTCCTCGAGAACGTGATCCGCGACGCCGTCACATACACCGAGCACGCCAAGAGGAAGACCGTCACCGCCATGGACGTCGTCTACGCGCTGAAACGTCAAGGCCGCACCCTGTACGGTTTCGGCGGTTAAGCTGCTTCTGCTCGACGGACGACGACACACACACCCGTCCCGTCCTCCAGCCGGCACTGTCGCAATTGCGCATCGCTCGTTGAGCGTACGCGTCATATGTGATAGCGCTAATAAAAAGGCCCTTTTCAGGGCCGCATACGATTCATATAAACTATTATAAAGTTTATGTTTCTATAATGAACACACGATAAGTCAAACTCTCATACTATACTACATAGTAGTACTATACTGTATACCTACTATACACGTACATAATAATAATATATGAATAAATTCACTTCACCTACTAACGCTAGAACGCAACGTACCGAGTAGTTTACTATAACATAATCATCAATATTATATGAAACGAATAGAGTATAATACACGTACGTAGGTAACCTACCTACCTATATAATGTGTTATGATAAAATCATTGATACTGGTGTATCTCTCTGTCAACTTACTTATGTACAGCTACTACTTGTTTGAAGTTATGAGTGAGTATGTACATATATTACAAAAATACAATATTTGTAACCAGAACACTGACTGACATACCTGGATCGTCTCTCTCTGCATTCGACTGCGTTTCTTCTTAGTTGATGCTACGTTGCGACGTCGAATGTCCTCAGGGCTCAGCCTCAGCCTCAGCTCAGCTGCTTACCGGTAACCTGAAATAGAAATATCCGTACAAATTACAAATAGGTACATAGTAATAAATAACATGCAAGCATTAATAATAGGTATTAAGATTAGAATTAAAATGTTTCGAGTAACATTTAAATAATAGAGAATATAAACAGTTTAACACTAACTAACGTAACTGTATGATAATTAAAATAATAATTGTCATATTGATATATTATATATGGTATGTGTACATGTCAACATCAAAGTAATGTTGTTGTTAAAACTTACATACATATTTAGACAAATCGAACTAAATAGAAAATTTTATGCATAATATTAATTAATTAATATTTGTGTGTGTGTTTAATATTGTGTTCAAGTAAGTGTTGTGTTGTTGGACACTGGTACATAATAATAATTAATAGCTGTAACTGAGAGCACTGCCTAAGGGAATGAATCTACTAAACTTACACGGGACACGGGTGTCTGTCTCCGTACCGTGTACCGTGTGTGTACGTACGGCGAGAGATTGAGCGTGTGCATAACGTGATTATTCGTCTATTGGCATGTTGAATTGCATTATATGCACTTTCACATTGTTTAATATAGTATTTTGTAATTTTATATTAGTTTATTAAACGTTATACCACCAGGTCTGACTCGCCCGTCCTTAAGTGGTATAACGCTTTCGTGTTTTACGAAGGTTCACTTTTAATCGTCTAATACGTTCGACCAAAGTGTTAATACAAATGAAATGTTGATACGTTTCAAGCTCGATATCCTCCTTGTTGATTTATCGACCGTTTACAACTGAAACGTTGTGTTTTATAGAGAAAAATACATTTTGAAGTGAACGCGAGGTATGCCAAGTAGACAGTATGGATTATAATGGTGAGCGCCGGCTCGATCGTTCGTTTTATGCGATATCTATCGGTACCGGTAGATAGTCTCGTTCATTATGTATACGAAAATACAATAAACGAGTGTGGTTACATAACAAAAATATAATAAATTTGTATTTAATTAGATACGTGTTAGTGAAAAGTATGAAGTGTTCATACGAGAAATCGTCTCGCGACAGAATGGCCCTCGTTACGGTAAAGTCTCGAGGTAGCTAATCGGGTGGCAAGTTGCGTATAGTGGCGACATCTACTACGATAGTCGAAGTCTCAGATCGAACCTCTCTTTCACACTCGCGTGAACACGTTTGTTTGATCGTTCTCTCTCTCTCTCACTTACTTACTTACTTACTCTCGCAATCAATCTATCAACAATCAACAATGGCCGATACAGCAGTCGCCGCCGAAGCTCCCGCTCCCGCTACACCAGCAAAGAAACAGGCAAGACAGGCGGGCGGCGCTAAGAAACCTAAGGCGAAGCCTACGCACCCGAAGACGTCCGAGATGGTGAACA
The DNA here is from genome assembly GCF_050436995.1 of Anticarsia gemmatalis. Classification (NCBI taxonomy): domain Eukaryota; kingdom Metazoa; phylum Arthropoda; class Insecta; order Lepidoptera; family Erebidae; genus Anticarsia; species Anticarsia gemmatalis. The sequence continues at coordinate 73,443 of NW_027466807.1, read as the reverse complement.
ACGCTATCAAGGAGATGAAGGAGCGCAGCGGATCCTCGCTGCAGGCGATCAAGAAGTACATCGCCGCTCAGTACAAGGTAGACGCCGAGAAGTTGGCGCCGTTCATCAGAAAATACCTGAAGAGCGCCGTCGAGTCCGGCGCGCTCATCCAGACCAAGGGCAAGGGCGCGTCCGGTTCGTTCAAGCTAGAGTCCAAGTCGGCCGCCGCCAAGAAGCCGAGCGCGAGCGCCGGTGCGGGCAAGGCAGCCGCCGGCAAGGGTGCAGCGGCAGCGTCGAAGGCCGGCAAGAAGGCGACCGCCTCCGCCGCCGGCGCCAAGAGCAAGAAGGCCGCAGCCGCGTCCGCGTCTGCCTCCGCATCGCCGTCCAAAGCCAAGGCTTCGGCCGCCGCGAAGGACAAGAAGGCCGCCGCCGCCGCGAAGAAGAAGCCCGCCGCCAAGAAGGCCGCCGCGCCCGCCAAGGCCAAGGGCGGCGCCGCACCCAAGGCTAAGAAGACCGCGAAGCCACCCACGAAGAAGCCGAAGGCGCCCAAGCCCAAGAAGGCCGCCGCTACGCCCAAGTCCAAGCCCGCCGCGAAGAAGGCAGCCGCAGCCAAGAAGTAAATATCACACACGCCGGCCGCAGCCAACGAGTGCGCGCGCTATACACGCGCGGGTGCGGTGCATGGTCGCGCTACACCGTCGTCGCGTCGTCGGTCCCGCCGCGCCGCCGCCGCAGCATCAGCAGCAGCAGCAGCAGCAGCAGCAGCAGCAGCAGCAGCAGCAGCGGCAGCGAGCGACCCGCCACCGGGTCGCCGTCGCAGCAGCCGCGAGCCTCACGGCGGCGTGCGTGACACACTCGCTCGCCACTACCAAAAACAGCCCTTTTCAGGGCTAACAATATATTCATGAATCATGTACAAACATACATATTCGTTTCTGATGCGTATACAGAAAGTCAAACAAACTAACCAACCAACTACTAACAAAACAATAAACTACCACAGCTATGTAACCAACCAACTAACTAACTAACTAACTAAGGTATATAACACGAGAGAGATAATAACAACAATAATTATAATAATTGTATAGCTATGCTATGATAGTCGACGACGAATCAAACAATACACGAACCGACGACGTTACCTATGCCACCCTACATGACATGTGAGTGGTTAACTCGTAACGTAACTATAATTTCAAAACACCTAGAATATCATACACTATAACTAGCTACTACATAATACCTATATACAGCTAACAGCTTATCTGAAATAAAAAACTCACCCAAAGCCGCCGAACACATACCTACGAAGCACACGATACGATGATGATGACGATGATATTATATCATTATAACGGCACACCGCAACACAAACACAAACACAAACACACCCTAGCTTCCCTAGGTCACTCGCGAGTACCTAGATACTCGTAAATAATATAAATGTATTAGCTCTAATCACATCGCGATGCACATTGCAATTTGCACGCGTACGTTACTCACTCACAATTTATTCAAATTATTATAACTCTCAAGTGACATTAGTGACACTACGATATTGCAATTGCACCGACTACCTACACTCACCTACACGAGAAAAAAAAAAAAAAAAAACACATTCATAAATATTTTATTAGTTACTGTCAAAATCAAACTGACAAGTGACGACGCCCGACTGCAGGACGAAAAAAAAAAATTTTTTTTTTTTTCTTTATTTGTATTGATATTCTCATCATTATACTGAGCATATATATTATACATTATACATAAATCATAAATCTATAATTCATAAAATATAACGTGGAAATGGCGCGAAAGTGCCGCGCACGCGCAATAGCGGCGATTATCGTGTTGTTTTCTCGCCCGTTTCGTTCGTGAGCGTCGACTCCGCTCCCCGCCCGACGGTTGCGCGCCAGCGATCGCGTATATAATAAAATGCCCCTGCTGTCGGCGAGTCACTCTACAACGCTTACTCGCTGCGCGCGCACACGGTTTCAGCTGTGTGTGTACATACGTGTTTAACTTTGTTTTCAAATCTTCAATTTAAAAACTCTTCAACATGTCGGGCCGCGGCAAAGGTGGCAAAGTCAAGGGAAAGGCAAAGTCTCGCTCCAACCGTGCCGGTCTTCAGTTCCCCGTCGGTCGTATCCACAGGCTCCTGCGTAACGGCAATTACGCCGAGCGCGTCGGTGCCGGTGCACCAGTGTACCTGGCCGCCGTCATGGAGTACTTGGCCGCTGAGGTTCTCGAGTTGGCCGGCAACGCAGCGAGGGACAACAAGAAGACCAGGATCATTCCCCGTCACCTTCAGTTGGCCATCCGCAACGACGAGGAGTTGAACAAACTGCTCTCCGGCGTGACCATCGCCCAAGGCGGTGTCCTGCCGAACATCCAGGCGGTCCTGCTGCCCAAGAAGACCGAGAAGAAGGCTTAAAACCACCGCCTACTCCTCCTCCTCACACCCGACGCACTTCGTGGGAAGATATAATGATACGTTGCTGTCGTACGACCAAGACGACGACGACGGCGGCGTGCATTTTTCTTACAAAAGGCCCTTTTCAGGGCCACAATATGAATCAAAGTCTATCTATTTATCATAATTATCCTATGATAATGAATGACTGTTTCTGTTGCAACATTATTAAAAGTCAAACACACACAAAACAAACAACAACAGAGAAAAAAAAAAAAACCCCCACGAACGAATAGATTTTTTAATAATTATATTATTAATTAATAAACGTAATAAGTATGATAATATATAGTATAAAAGTACAATACATTATATTATACTATATGGCAACAATTATTATTATATACGTCATCTTCCCAAATTCCACTATTTAATTTCATTACCAATACCGTAACTTCGATATAACCACAGATTACAAAAAAGCTCAAAAGTGCTAGATCACAGGGCCGTAAAACGGAATAACAAAAAAAAAAAATATACGTCATCTCAGCCAGATTCAAATACTTACCAATGTTTTTTTTTTTTCTTTTTTTTTTTGCGTACCTATGTCAGTTGTAGTAGTAGCAGTTAGTTGTAGTTCATAATTATGAAATATCGATAACTCATTAAATAAATATTATCATATGGCATGTAGGTGCTGATTTAAATAAAAAAAAAATAATAAAAAATGCTTAATAGTGAGTACAGTTTAGTTTATCCACGTGTCAACAACGTATGTATTTATAATTACAAAATATGTACACTCTTATTATGGTATGTAAACACCGATACAATAAAATAATTAGGTTATAATATTTATTTCATCTATGTCAGTCGTTCGCAGAACGCAAATATATAAATAAATAAAAAATCTAACGATAAAGTTAATACATTTAATAAGTGAATAATATATGTATACCTATTAGATAAAACACAAACAAAACATACTTGGCTTAGCATTATATTATATTGTGAGAGTGTGTGAGTGTTTTTTTTTTTTTTTTTAATTTTTTTTTAATTTTTTTTTTTTTTAAACAGCCTTAGCCAGTATTCTGTACCGCGTCGATCGCCCCCCGCCCTTTCCGCGCTCCGCGATGTGTAGCTGCCGGGCGTGCGTCAGCACTGCGTCGAGCTTACAGAGACCGCATCGGAGCGCTCCTATTGGCCCGTCCGACGGCGCGCGCTCCCTTAGGTCGCCACCACCGCGCGGCGAGAGCGCCGATAAATAAGAGCGGCCTCTCTGCAATTTCGAACCACAATCCAACCGCTCACCGTGCCGCACGGATCGAATTTTGCGCTCCGTATTGTATTGTTGTGTGATTGTTGAATCGCCGCACCATGCCGCCCAAGACAAGTGGTAAGGCCGCCAAGAAATCCGGCAAGGCCCAAAAGAACATCTCCAAGACCGACAAGAAAAAGAAGAAGCACAAGAGGAAGGAGAGCTACGCCATCTACATCTACAAGGTGCTCAAGCAGGTCCACCCCGACACCGGTATCTCCTCGAAGGCTATGTCGATCATGAACTCTTTCGTTAACGACATCTTCGAACGCATCGCCGCCGAAGCGTCTCGTCTGGCCCACTACAACAAGAGGTCCACCATCACATCGAGGGAGGTGCAGACATCCGTGAGGCTCCTGCTGCCCGGTGAGCTCGCCAAGCACGCCGTCAGCGAGGGTACCAAAGCTGTCACCAAGTACACCAGCTCCAAGTGAGCACAGCGTGTGCTTGCACTTGTACCGCCGCCACCGTTGCGCTCACCACATACTCACCTACCTATGTGTTGCGCACAAACAAAAGGCCCTTTTCAGGGCCACAAATATTTTCATATACAATTTAACATACAAAATGTATGTTTCTGTTGATAAACATGTCAAAAGTCAAACAACAACATAAAAAAAAACCTATCTCCATCACTCCCAGTCGCTATCCTTTACGATCTGCAACGATTAAATTTAATACACACAGAAAAATAGTAACACAATGGAATTATATTATTGACAAAAACAACAATACATATATATTATTTATATAATATAAAGTATGATGATAATAAATATAATAATATAATGACACTTTGAAGCTCCACGACCAGAGTACTATACCCATATCGTACATAATAATATTGCCTGCCTAATATTATTTTAAGTACTTCAATAAAATTCAAATAGTTGTCATTCAATGTTATATGGGAAAAAAAAAAAGAAAAAAAAAAAAAAGACGTTTATCATAGTTTGACGTTTATCAAGTTACTAAACTGCAAATAGTCGATGGAGAAATACAGTGATAGGTGTAATGTTTATAGGTGATGAACGGTATACAATATTATGTACTTAAATAAAATATTATAAATACTTACTTAAAAATAACAAAAAAAAATAAAATAATGATAATTGTAAGAATAACATATAGGTATAACGCATTTTGTTTCATGTTTCGTTCGTTCAAATAGTTGTCATTCAATGTTATAAAGAAAAAAAAAAAAAAGAAAAAAAAAAAATGACGTTTATCATAGTTTGACGTTTATCAAGTTACTTATAGAATAATAATATAAACACGTACACACAATATAATATATTATGTACGCTTTAAAATAAAGGATTTATACGAATTTAGAGAGAAAATTCCAAGTGAGTTCGCCGCGGCCGGTTCGCGCTGTCGGCCCGTGTCGATCGTATAAATACGAGTGGGACGGGCAATGCGCGTTTCATTCCCGCTCGCACAGTCGCGCCGTTCGCACCGCACGTCGTTCGTTCAGGTTCAGTTTCAGTACAATTCAATTCAATTAAGAAATGGCGCGTACCAAGCAGACCGCTCGCAAGTCCACCGGTGGTAAGGCACCGAGGAAGCAGCTCGCCACCAAGGCGGCCCGCAAGAGCGCACCGGCAACCGGTGGTGTCAAGAAGCCCCATCGTTACAGGCCCGGAACCGTAGCGCTCCGTGAGATTCGTCGTTACCAGAAGAGTACCGAGCTGTTGATCCGCAAGCTTCCGTTCCAGCGTTTGGTGCGTGAGATCGCTCAAGACTTCAAGACCGATCTCCGTTTCCAGAGCTCCGCTGTGATGGCCCTGCAGGAGGCCAGCGAGGCTTACCTCGTCGGTCTCTTCGAAGACACCAACCTTTGCGCCATCCACGCCAAGCGTGTCACCATCATGCCCAAGGATATACAGCTGGCGCGCAGGATCCGCGGAGAGCGCGCCTAACTGCAGTCAGTACTATCGAGTACTGCAGTTGGCGTGTACAAGGCGGTGTGCGATATATTGTTGTATACACCTATTAAGTATACACTTGTATTGCCGCTCAGCCGAATACCAAAAAGGCCCTTTTCAGGGCCACACATGAGTCATATATTTTTGTAATAAAATATGTTTCTGCAACTAACATTAAAAAGTCAAACAAACTATTAATTAACACACACAATATACCTACCTAATATCTAAATACTGCAAGTATGGTCCCCATATAAATATAATAAAATAAAATATAGCAGTTGCAACATGATATCATCATTCCTGTACAAGCTAGCTATAAAGATGCAGGCCTACACACAATATACATAAGTCCATCATATTTGACAAATTACAATATTTACTGGCGTGGTACATACAGCTACATATTATATAATATTACATATTATAATAGAGACAGTACATATAGGACGAAATAGATCCTAAATACAAAATGGTCGAATTTCATTACCTACATTACTGTACTTATACATTTTTTTTTTTTTTTCTTTTTCTTTTAACCAGACAGACACTCCTTAAATAATACTGATCGTGTATTGTATGCTTATAATAAATATAGATAGGTACCTACTGCTGAATGATGATAAAAATTATCAAAATCTAACAACCAATTTAATATAGGTACCTAAAATAATACTTTTTGTTTTTTTCTTTTTTTTTTTTTTTTTTAATCAATATTATGATGTTGTACACTGCTAACCATATTAAAGGCGGTGTGTTATAATATTAATAAATAAATATTATTTGATTAGTTTATATAATTAAGTAAATAGTTGAAATTTACGTTTTTTTTTTTTTTTTTTTTAAATATACATATACAATAATATCAACTAAAATGAGGCAGCAAGTCGCACACGGCCCGCCAAAACAAAACAAACCCTGCGCGTCCGAGTTCCGACCGACCTATCGACTAGCGAACGAGCGAGCTCGAGCGAGCGCCGCAACGCGTATATAAATGAGGGGCATGTACTGGCCCGTGCATGGACAGTTCGGGCCGCGACGCGAGACGGAGCTCTCTGCGTAGATCGAGCTCCGCCTCCGTCTACATCGTAGAGCGCTACGCACGCGCTACGCGCTACAGCGCGCCGCGAAAACCGCCCGGACCTCTTTCTTTGTAACCACAAACCACACTTTGTTTTGAGGTCGCGGTTCGGCTCCGTCACCTACGCTTCCCCGCCCCCCTCCGGACCACGCGCGGCACTCCGCCGCCTCGGCCCCCGGTCTGCCACCAGCGGCAAGCCCCGGGGGTTCGGTGCGGTGGACGCCTAGCGCCGGAGGGATCGGCGAGTGATTAGCACTCGCCGACCGCCACCGAAATGCCGCGAATACCTCCGCCGGCACCTCCCTCGGCCCGGAAGCCGACGCGCCCGCAGCCTGCGCAGTCGCCCGGTGTCGAGAAGCGCGCGCCCACACGGTCCAGCGGTAACGCGCGCGCCATACTGGACCGTGTGCTGGCATCGGGTCAGGCAGTTAAAGCCAGGCCACAAAGCTCGCCGCGCAGCCCACCACGCAGCCCGACGCCGACGCCGACGCCGACGCCGCGAGCTCCGGCACCAGGAGCGGGTGAGGCGTACTTCGCCCCCTCACCGCGCTCCACCCCGACAACACCAACACCGGCAAGTGTCTCCGCGCAGGGCCACCACGCGGACACCGCCTGGCCTCCGCCGTCGCCCGCCCATGCCGTCTCTCCGCTCCCCAGGAGGGACCCGCGCATCAGGGAGGCGCCGCCGCAAGCGGCCCCCCGCTCTCCCGCACCGCCTCCCGCGTCGCCCCCAGACGACTTCACATCGCCGCCTGCACCGGAGAAGCGCGTGGCGTATTTCATTACGCCGCCCTCCGTACCATCTGCACAGGCGGCGACGCAGAATGCCGACAGGAGCTCGCCAATGGATGTGGCGGGCCCCTCTTATGCCGCCATGGCCTCTGCCGCCGCACCCACCGTCACCGCAGCGCTAAAGTCCGCAGCCGGGACGTCCAACGCCGCCGCCGCCACCGCCGCCACCGCCGCCGCCTCCTCTGAGAAGCCGACCACCCCTCGCTACCCGCCTCTGGTGGTAGAGGCGCTCCCTGATTGGCCTACCCACTTTAGGGCCCTTAAGGAACTCCTGGGCCACGCGCCCAATGGGAGACCCTTCGGGAAGGGGGTCAGATTTCTGCCAAAGTCGGCCGAGGAGTACCGCATCATACAGCGGTACCTAACGACTTTGGCAACCAAGGAGAACCTGTCATGGTTCTCCTACTCCCTCCCGGAGGAGCGAAGCCTGAAGGTGGCCATCAGGGGGCTGCCGGTGGGCACGCCGCCGGAGCTCATCGCTGAGGAGCTGACGGCGCGTGGCTTCACTCCAGAGCACGTGCGGCCAATCCAGGCCCGCCAGGGACGACCCGGCTGCTTGTACTTCGCGCAGCTGGCGCGCACAAGAGACGCAGTGCCGGGCATATATGAGGTCACGGAGCTCCTCTATATGCCCGGCGTGAAGATCGAGGCCTGGCGGGGCAAGAGGGGTCCTGCCCAGTGCCACCGCTGCCAAGGCTTTCGCCACTCCTCTCACAACTGCCACAGGCGCCTCGCCTGTGTGCGTTGTGGAGAGGAGCACGCCGCGCGAGACTGCGCGCGCCCGCGGGAGGAGCCGCCGACCTGCGCCAACTGCGGGGGTGCCCACACGGCGAATAACATCGCCTGTCCCGCCTTCAAGCGCGAGGCCCGCAACAAGAAGGCGGGCACAGTCGCGCGCACCTCCGCACCCTCCGCGAGGAAGATACCTGCCGCCGACCTGAGGGAAGACAACGCCCCTGGCTCCCTCATGGCCGCGGCGAACGCAGCCACAGCACCCTCCGGACCATCCCGCCGCCGCCGCAGAAAGCGCGGCGCAAAGAAGCCGCACGCCGCACCGCAGCAAGCGCCGAGCTCCGCACAGCCGGCACCGGCGTCGCAGCGCCCGCCCGCCCAGCAGAAACAACAGCAGCAACAACAACAGCAACAGGATCATCAACAACAACAGAAACAGATGAAGAGGAGACCTGAGCCCGAAGACAGCCACCAACCCCAGCCGCAGCGGAGGGCCGCCACGGTGCCCGGGACTGGCGCGCTGGATCCAGATATGGCCGCCGTCATCGGCATGCTCCAGCGGGTGCTGGCCGCATTGGAATTGATAGCCGCAAACACTGGACCGACGCCACCGGCACCCTCCTGAGCCGGGCTGACGGGCGCTCGCCGCGGACGCCTCCGCGGTGAGCTCGACCTCGCCCAGGACAGGAGGGACCCCTGCCACCAACACCCGGACGTGACACGGAAGCGGACGGCTTGAGGTCCGCCCGCGGGGATAAACCCGCACGGGCCTGACCTCGCCCACCGCTTCGCCCGCCGGACACGACACTCCGGCACAGCTCCAAGGGGTAAAAGCCCCGCCCCAGCGACCCGCCTGTATCTGCAGGCGGCGCTAGATACCGCTGAAACAGCCCGACGGGCTGGTAGTAGCTCCTGTTACGCACACCTGCTGTAACAAAGACAACCCAACGGCCCGTGCACCCAGTCGTTCGCCAGCGCTCGCCCGTTGAACAACGTGCGCGCGTCACTTGTCTGTCTGCTCAACTCAACGTCACAACACTAAAGAACAAAGAAGATGACCGGCCGCGGAAAGGGAGGAAAAGGTCTGGGAAAGGGAGGAGCCAAGCGCCACAGGAAAGTGCTTCGCGATAACATCCAGGGTATCACGAAGCCCGCCATCCGTCGTCTCGCGCGCAGAGGCGGCGTCAAGCGTATCTCCGGTCTTATTTACGAGGAGACTCGCGGTGTGCTGAAGGTGTTCCTCGAGAACGTGATCCGCGACGCCGTCACATACACCGAGCACGCCAAGAGGAAGACCGTCACCGCCATGGACGTCGTCTACGCGCTGAAACGTCAAGGCCGCACCCTGTACGGTTTCGGCGGTTAAGCTGCTTCTGCTCGACGGACGACGACACACACACCCGTCCTCCAGCCGGCACTGTCGCAATTGCGCATCGCTCGTTGAGCGTACGCGTCATATGTGATAGCGCTAATAAAAAGGCCCTTTTCAGGGCCGCATACGATTCATATAAACTATTATAAAGTTTATGTTTCTATAATGAACACACGATAAGTCAAACTCTCATACTATACTACATAGTAGTATACTGTATACAGTATACTATACACGTACATAATAATAATATATGAATAAATTCACTTCACCTACTAACGCTAGAACGCACGCAACGTACCGAGTAGTTTACTATAACATAATCATCAATATTATATGAAACGAATAGAGTATAATACACGTACGTAGGTAACCTACCTACCTATATAATGTGTTATGATAAAATCATTGATACTGGTGTATCTCTCTGTCAACTTACTTATGTACAGCTACTACTTGTTTGAAGTTATGAGTGAGTATGTACATATATTACAAAAATACAATATTTGTAATCAGAACACTGACTGACATACCTGGATCGTCTCTCTGCATTCGACTGCGTTTCTTCTTAGTTGATGCTACGTTGCGACGTCGAATGTCCTCAGGGCTCAGCCTCAGCCTCAGCTCAGCTGCTTACCGGTAACCTGAAATAGAAATATCCGTACAAATTACAAATAGGTACATAGTAATAAATAACATGCAAGCATTAATAATAGGTATTAAGATTAGAATTAAAATGTTTCGAGTAACATTTAAATAATAGAGAATATAAACAGTTTAACACTAACTAACGTAACTGTATGATAATTAAAATAATAATTGTCATATTGATATATTATGGTATGTGTACATGTCAACATCAAAGTAATGTTGTTGTTAAAACTTACATACATATTTAGACAAATCGAACTAAATAGAAAATTTTATGCATAATATTAATTAATTCATATTTGTGTGTGTGTTTAATATTTGTTCAAGTAAGTGTTGTGTTGTTGGACACTGGTACATAATAATAATTAATAGCTGTAACTGAGAGCACTGCCTAAGGGAATGAATCTACTAAACTTACACGGGACACGGGTGTCTGTCTCCGTACCGTGTACCGTGTGTGTACGTACGGCGAGGATTGAGCGTGTGCATAACGTGATTATTCGTCTATTGGCATGTTGAATTGCATTATATGCACTTTCACATTGTTTAATATAGTATTTTGTAATTTTATATTAGTTTATTAAACGTTATACCACCAGGTCTGACTCGCCCGTCCTTAAGTGGTATAACGCTTTCGTGTTTTACGAAGGTTCACTTTTAATCGTCTAATACGTTCGACCAAAGTGTTAATACAAATGAAATGTTGATACGTTTCAAGCTCGATATCCTCCTTGTTGATTTATCGACCGTTTACAACTGAAACGTTGTGTTTTATAGAGAAAAATACATTTTGAAGTGAACGCGAGGTATGCCAAGTAGACAGTATGGATTATAATGGTGAGCGCCGGCTCGATCGTTCGTTTTATGCGATATCTATCGGTACCGGTAGATAGTCTCGTTCATTATGTATACGAAAATACAATAAACGAGTGTGGTTACATAACAAAAATATAATAAATTTGTATTTAATTAGATACGTGTTAGTGAAAAGTATGAAGTGTTCATACGAGAAATCGTCTCGCGACAGAATGGCCCTCGTTACGGTAAAGTCTCGAGGTAGCTAATCGGGTGGCAAGTTGCGTATAGTGGCGACATCTACTACGATAGTCGAAGTCTCAGATCGAACCTCTCTTTCACACTCGCGTGAACACGTTTGTTTGATCGTTCTCTCTCTCTCTCACTTACTTACTTACTCTCGCAATCAATCTATCAACAATCAACAATGGCCGATACAGCAGTCGCCGCCGAAGCTCCCGCTCCCGCTACACCAGCAAAGAAACAGGCAAGACAGGCGGGCGGCGCTAAGAAACCTAAGGCGAAGCCTACGCACCCGAAGACGTCCGAGATGGTGAACAACGCTATCAAGGAGATGAAGGAGCGCAGCGGATCCTCGCTGCAGGCGATCAAGAAGTACATCGCCGCTCAGTACAAGGTAGACGCCGAGAAGTTGGCGCCGTTCATCAGAAAATACCTGAAGAGCGCCGTCGAGTCCGGCGCGCTCATCCAGACCAAGGGCAAGGGCGCGTCCGGTTCGTTCAAGCTAGAGTCCAAGTCGGCCGCCGCCAAGAAGCCGAGCGCGAGCGCCGGTGCGGGCAAGGCAGCCGCCGGCAAGGGTGCAGCGGCAGCGTCGAAGGCCGGCAAGAAGGCGACCGCCTCCGCCGCCGGCGCCAAGAGCAAGAAGGCCACAGCCGCGTCCGCGTCTGCCTCCGCATCGCCGTCCAAAGCCAAGGCTTCGGCCGCCGCGAAGGACAAGAAGGCCGCCGCCGCCGCGAAGAAGAAGCCCGCCGCCAAGAAGGCCGCCGCGCCCGCCAAGGCCAAGGGCGGCGCCGCACCCAAGGCTAAGAAGACCGCGAAGCCACCCACGAAGAAGCCGAAGGCGCCCAAGCCCAAGAAGGCCGCCGCTACGCCCAAGTCCAAGCCCGCCGCGAAGAAGGCAGCCGCAGCCAAGAAGTAAATATCACACACGCCGGCCGCAGCCAACGAGTGCGCGCGCTATACACGCGCGGGTGCGGTGCATGGTCGCGCTACACCGTCGTCGCGTCGTCGGTCCCGCCGCGCCGCCGCCGCAGCATCAGCAGCAGCAGCAGCAGCAGCAGCAGCAGCAGCAGCAGCGGCAGCGAGCGACCCGCCACCGGGTCGCCGTCGCAGCAGCCGCGAGCCTCACGGCGGCGTGCGTGACACACTCGCTCGCCACTACCAAAAACAGCCCTTTTCAGGGCTAACAATATATTCATGAATCATGTACAAACATACATATTCGTTTCTGATGCGTATACAGAAAGTCAAACAAACTAACCAACCAACTACTAACAAAACAATAAACTACCACAGCTATGTAACCAACCAACTAACTAACTAACTAAGGTATATAACACGAGAGAGATAATAACAACAATAATTATAATAATTGTATAGCTATGCTATGATAGTCGACGACGAATCAAACAATACACGAACCGACGACGTTACCTATGCCACCCTACATGACATGTGAGTGGTTAACTCGTAACGTAACTATAATTTCAAAACACCTAGAATATCATACACTATAACTAGCTACTACATAATACCTATATACAGCTAACAGCTTATCTGAAATAAAAAACTCACCCAAAGCCGCCGAACACATACCTACGAAGCACACGATACGATGATGATGACGATGACGATGATATTATATCATTATAACGGCACACCGCAACACAAACACAAACACAAACACACCCTAGCTTCCCTAGGTCACTCGCGAGTACCTAGATACTCGTAAATAATATAAATGTATTAGCTCTAATCACATCGCGATGCACATTGCAATTTGCACGCCGCGTACGTTACTCACTCACAATTCAAATTATTATAACTCTCAAGTGACATTAGTGACACTACGATATTGCAATTGCACCGACTACCTACACTCACCTACACGAGAAAAAAAAAAAAAAAAAAAACACATTCATAAATATTTTATTAGTTACTGTCAAAATCAAACTGACAAGTGACGACGCCCGACTGCCGGACGAAAAAAAAAAAAAATTTTTTTTTTTTTCTTTATTTGTATTGATATTCTCATCATTATACTAAGCATATATATTATAAGTACATTATACATAAATCATAAATCTATAATTCATAAAATATAACGTGGAAATGGCGCGAAAGTGCCGCGCACGCGCAATAGCGGCGATTATCGTGTTGTTTTCTCGCCCGTTTCGTTCGTGAGCGTCGACTCCGCTCCCCGCCCGACGGTTGCGCGCCAGCGATCGCGTATATAATAAAATGCCCCTGCTGTTGGCGAGTCACTCTACAACGCTTACTCGCTGCGCGCGCACACGGTGTTAGCTGTGTGTTTAACTTTGTTTTCAAATCTTCAATTTAAAAACTCTTCAACATGTCGGGCCGCGGCAAAGGTGGCAAAGTCAAGGGAAAGGCAAAGTCTCGCTCCAACCGTGCCGGTCTTCAGTTCCCCGTCGGTCGTATCCACAGGCTCCTGCGTAACGGCAATTACGCCGAGCGCGTCGGTGCCGGTGCACCAGTGTACCTGGCCGCCGTCATGGAGTACTTGGCCGCTGAGGTTCTCGAGTTGGCCGGCAACGCAGCGAGGGACAACAAGAAGACCAGGATCATTCCCCGTCACCTTCAGTTGGCCATCCGCAACGACGAGGAGTTGAACAAACTGCTCTCCGGCGTGACCATCGCCCAAGGCGGTGTCCTGCCGAACATCCAGGCGGTCCTGCTGCCCAAGAAGACCGAGAAGAAGGCTTAAAACCACCGCCTACTCCTCCTCCTCACACCCGACGCACTTCGTGGGAAGATATAATGATACGTTGCTGTCGTACGACCAAGACGACGACGACGGCGGCGTGCATTTTTCTTACAAAAGGCCCTTTTCAGGGCCACAATATGAATCAAAGTCTATCTATTTATCATAATTATCCTATGATAATGAATGACTGTTTCTGTTGCAACATGATTAAAAGTCAAACACACACAAAACAAACAACAACAGAGAAAAAAAAAAACAAACCCCACGAACGAATAGATTTTTTAATAATTATATTATTAATTAATAAACGTAATAAGTATGATAATATATAGTATAAAAGTACAATACATTATATTATACTATATGGCAACAATTATTATTATATACGTCATCTTCCCAAATTCCACTATTTAATTTCATTACCAATACCGTAACTTCGATATAACCACAGATTACAAAAAAGCTCAAAAGTGCTAGATCACAGGGCCGTAAAACGGAATAACAAAAAAAAAATATACGTCATCTCAGCCAGATTCAAATACTTACCAATGTTTTTTTTTTTTCTTTTTTTTTTTTGCGTACCTATGTCAGTTGTAGTAGTAGCAGTTAGTTGTAGTTCATAATTATGAAATATCGATAACTCATTAAATAAATATTATCATATGGCATGTAGGTGCTGATTTAAATAAAAAAAAATAATAATAAATGCTTAATAGTGAGTACAGTTTAGTTTATCCACGTGTCAACAACGTATGTATTTATAATTACAAAATATGTACACTCTTATTATGGTATGTAAACACCGATACAATAAAATAATTAGGTTATAATATTTATTTCATCTATGTCAGTCGTTCGCAGAACGCAAATATATAAATAAATAAAAAATCTAACGATAAAGTTAATACATTTAATAAGTGAATAATATATGTATACCTATTAGATAAAACACAAACAAAACATACTTGGCTTAGCATTATATTATATTGTGAGAGTGTGTGAGTGTTTTTTTTTTTTTTTTAATTTATTTTTAATTTTTTTTTTTTTTTTAAACAGCCTTAGCCAGTATTCTGTACCGCGTCGATCGCCCCCCGCCCTTTCCGCGCTCCGCGATGTGTAGCTGCCGGGCGTGCGTCAGCACTGCGTCGAGCTTACAGAGACCGCATCGGAGCGCTCCTATTGGCCCGTCCGACGGCGCGCGCTCCCTTAGGTCGCCACCACCGCGCGGCGAGAGCGCCGATAAATAAGAGCGGCCTCTCTGCAATTTCGAATCACAATCCAACCGCTCACCGTGCCGCACGGATCGAATTTTGCGCTCTGTATTGTATTGTTGTGTGATTGTTGAATCGCCGCACCATGCCGCCCAAGACAAGTGGTAAGGCCGCCAAGAAATCCGGCAAGGCCCAAAAGAACATCTCCAAGACCGACAAGAAAAAGAAGAAGCACAAGAGGAAGGAGAGCTACGCCATCTACATCTACAAGGTGCTCAAGCAGGTCCACCCCGACACCGGTATCTCCTCGAAGGCTATGTCGATCATGAACTCTTTCGTTAACGACATCTTCGAACGCATCGCCGCCGAAGCGTCTCGTCTAGCCCACTACAACAAGAGGTCCACCATCACATCGAGGGAGGTGCAGACATCCGTGAGGCTCCTGCTGCCCGGTGAGCTCGCCAAGCACGCCGTCAGCGAGGGTACCAAAGCTGTCACCAAGTACACCAGCTCCAAGTGAGCACAGCGTGTGCTTGCACTTGTACCGCCGCCACCGTTGCGCTCACCACATACACCTACCTATGTGTTGCGCACAAACAAAAGGCCCTTTTCAGGGCCACAAATATTTTCATATACAATTTAACATACAAAATGTATGTTTCTGTTGATAAACATGTCAAAAGTCAAACAACAACAACAACAACATAAAAAAAAACCTATCTCCGTCACTCCCAGTCGCTATCCTTTACGATCTGCAACGATTAAATTTAATACACACAGAAAAATAGTAACACAATGGAATTATATTATTGACAAAAACAACAATACATATATTATTTATATAATATAAAGTATGATGATAATAAATATAATAATATAATGACACTTTGAAGCTCCACGACCAGAGTACTATACCCATATCGTACATAATAATATTGCCTGCCTAATATTATTTTAAGTACTTCAATAAAATTCAAATAGTTGTCATTCAATGTTATATGGGAAAAAAAAAGAAAAAAAAAAAAAAGACGTTTATCATAGTTTGACGTTTATCAAGTTACTAAACTGCAAATAGTCGATGGAGAAATACAGTGATAGGTGTAATGTTTATAGGTGATGAACGGTATACAATATTATGTACTTAAATAAAATATTATAAATACTTACTTAAAAATAACAAAAAAAAATAATGATAATGGTAAGAATAACATATAGGTATAACGCATTTTGTTTCATGTTTCGTTCGTTCAAATAGTTGTCATTCAATGTTATAAAGAAAAAAAAAAAAAAAGAAAAAAAAAATGACGTTTATCATAGTTTGACGTTTATCAAGTTACTTATAGAATAATAATATAAACACGTACACACAATATAATATATTATGTACGCTTTAAAATAAAGGATTTATACGAATTTAGAGAGAAAATTCCAAGTGAGTTCGCCGCGGCCGGTTCGCGCTGTCGGCCCGTGTCGATCGTATAAATACGAGTGGGACGGGCAATGCGCGTTTCATTCCCGCTCGCACAGTCGCGCCGTTCGCACCGCACGTCGTTCGTTCAGGTTCAGTTTCAGTACAATTCAATTCAATTAAGAAATGGCGCGTACCAAGCAGACCGCTCGCAAGTCCACCGGTGGTAAGGCACCGAGGAAGCAGCTCGCCACCAAGGCGGCCCGCAAGAGCGCACCGGCAACCGGTGGTGTCAAGAAGCCCCATCGTTACAGGCCCGGAACCGTAGCGCTCCGTGAGATTCGTCGTTACCAGAAGAGTACCGAGCTGTTGATCCGCAAGCTTCCGTTCCAGCGTTTGGTGCGTGAGATCGCTCAAGACTTCAAGACCGATCTCCGTTTCCAGAGCTCCGCTGTGATGGCCCTGCAGGAGGCCAGCGAGGCTTACCTCGTCGGTCTCTTCGAAGACACCAACCTTTGCGCCATCCACGCCAAGCGTGTCACCATCATGCCCAAGGATATACAGCTGGCGCGCAGGATCCGCGGAGAGCGCGCCTAAGTGCAGTCAGTACTATCGAGTACTGCAGTTGGCGTGTACAAGGCGGTGTGCGATATATTGTTGTATACACCTATTAAGTATACACTTGTATTGCCGCTCAGCCGAATACCAAAAAGGCCCTTTTCAGGGCCACACATGAGTCATATATTTTTGTAATAAAATATGTTTCTGCAACTAACATTAAAAAGTCAAACAAACTATTAATTAACACACACAATATACCTACCTAATATCTAAATACTGCAAGTATGGTCCCCATATAAATATAATAAAATAAAATATAGCAGTTGCAACATGATATCATCATTCCTGTACAAGCTATAAAGATGCAGGCCTACACACAATATACATAAGTCCATCATATTTGACAAATTACAATATTTACTGGCGTGGTACATACAGCTACATATTATATAATATTACATATTATAATAGAGACAGTACATATAGGACGAAATAGATCCTAAATACAAAATGGTCGAATTTCATTACCTACATTACTGTACTTATACATTTTTTTTTTTTTTTTTCTTTTTCTTTTAACCAGACAGACACTCCTTAAATAATACTGATCGTGTATTGTATGCTTATAATAAATATAGATAGGTACCTACTGCTGAATGATGATAAAAATTATCAAAATCTAACAACCAATTTAATATAGGTACCTAAAATAATACTTTTTTCTTTTCTTTTTTTTTTTAAATCAATATTATGATGTTATACACTGCTAACCATATTATAGGCGGTGTGTTATAATATTAATAAATAAATATTATTTGATTAGTTTATATAATTAAGTAAATAGTTGAAATTTACTTTTTTTTTTTTTTTTAAATATACATATACAATAATATCAACTAAAATGAGGCAGCAAGTCGCACACGGCCCGCCAAAACAAAACAAACCCTGCGCGTCCGAGTTCCGACCGACCTATCGACTAGCGAACGAGCGAGCTCGAGCGAGCGCCGCAACGCGTATATAAATGAGGGGCATGTACTGGCCCGTGCACCCAGTCGTTCGCCAGCGCTCGCCCGTTGAACAACGTGCGCGCGTCACTTGTCTGTCTGCTCAACTCAACGTCACAACACTAAAGAACAAAGAAGATGACCGGCCGCGGAAAGGGAGGAAAAGGTCTGGGAAAGGGAGGAGCCAAGCGCCACAGGAAAGTGCTTCGCGATAACATCCAGGGTATCACGAAGCCCGCCATCCGTCGTCTCGCGCGCAGAGGCGGCGTCAAGCGTATCTCCGGTCTTATTTACGAGGAGACTCGCGGTGTGCTGAAGGTGTTCCTCGAGAACGTGATCCGCGACGCCGTCACATACACCGAGCACGCCAAGAGGAAGACCGTCACCGCCATGGACGTCGTCTACGCGCTGAAACGTCAAGGCCGCACCCTGTACGGTTTCGGCGGTTAAGCTGCTTCTGCTCGACGGACGACGACACACACACCCGTCCTCCAGCCGGCACTGTCGCAATTGCGCATCGCTCGTTGAGCGTACGCGTCATATGTGATAGCGCTAATAAAAAGGCCCTTTTCAGGGCCGCATACGATTCATATAAACTATTATAAAGTTTATGTTTCTATAATGAACACACGATAAGTCAAACTCTCATACTATACTACATAGTAGTATACTGTATACAGTATACTATACACGTACATAATAATAATATATGAATAAATTCACTTCACCTACTAACGCTAGAACGCAACGTACCGAGTAGTTTACTATAACATAATCATCAATATTATATGAAACGAATAGAGTATAATACACGTACGTAGGTAACCTACCTACCTATATAATGTGTTATGATAAAATCATTGATACTGGTGTATCTCTCTGTCAACTTACTTATGTACAGCTACTACTTGTTTGAAGTTATGAGTGAGTATGTACATATATTACAAAAATACAATATTTGTAATCAGAACACTGACTGACATACCTGGATCGTCTCTCTGCATTCGACTGCGTTTCTTCTTAGTTGATGCTACGTTGCGACGTCGAATGTCCTCAGGGCTCAGCCTCAGCCTCAGCTCAGCTGCTTACCGGTAACCTGAAATAGAAATATCCGTACAAATTACAAATAGGTACATAGTAATAAATAACATGCAAGCATTAATAATAGGTATTAAGATTAGAATTAAAATGTTTCGAGTAACATTTAAATAATAGAGAATATAAACAGTTTAACACTAACTAACGTAACTGTATGATAATTAAAATAATAATTGTCATATTGATATATTATGGTATGTGTACATGTCAACATCAAAGTAATGTTGTTGTTAAAACTTACATACATATTTAGACAAATCGAACTAAATAGAAAATTTTATGCATAATATTAATTAATTCATATTTGTGTGTGTGTTTAATATTGTGTTCAAGTAAGTGTTGTGTTGTTGGACACTGGTACATAATAATAATTAATAGCTGTAACTGAGAGCACTGCCTAAGGGAATGAATCTACTAAACTTACACGGGACACGGGTGTCTGTCTCCGTACCGTGTACCGTGTGTGTACGTACGGCGAGAGATTGAGCGTGTGCATAACGTGATTATTCGTCTATTGGCATGTTGAATTGCATTATATGCACTTTCACATTGTTTAATATAGTATTTTGTAATTTTATATTAGTTTATTAAACGTTATACCACCAGGTCTGACTCGCCCGTCCTTAAGTGGTATAACGCTTTCGTGTTTTACGAAGGTTCACTTTTAATCGTCTAATACGTTCGACCAAAGTGTTAATACAAATGAAATGTTGATACGTTTCAAGCTCGATATCCTCCTTGTTGATTTATCGACCGTTTACAACTGAAACGTTGTGTTTTATAGAGAAAAATACATTTTGAAGTGAACGCGAGGTATGCCAAGTAGACAGTATGGATTATAATGGTGAGCGCCGGCTCGATCGTTCGTTTTATGCGATATCTATCGGTACCGGTAGATAGTCTCGTTCATTATGTATACGAAAATACAATAAACGAGTGTGGTTACATAACAAAAATATAATAAATTTGTATTTAATTAGATACGTGTTAGTGAAAAGTATGAAGTGTTCATACGAGAAATCGTCTCGCGACAGAATGGCCCTCGTTACGGTAAAGTCTCGAGGTAGCTAATCGGGTGGCAAGTTGCGTATAGTGGCGACATCTACTACGATAGTCGAAGTCTCAGATCGAACCTCTCTTTCACACTCGCGTGAACACGTTTGTTTGATCGTTCTCTCTCTCTCTCTCACTTACTTACTTACTCTCGCAATCAATCTATCAACAATCAACAATGGCCGATACAGCAGTCGCCGCCGAAGCTCCCGCTCCCGCTACACCAGCAAAGAAACAGGCAAGACAGGCGGGCGGCGCTAAGAAACCTAAGGCGAAGCCTACGCACCCGAAGACGTCCGAGATGGTGAACAACGCTATCAAGGAGATGAAGGAGCGCAGCGGATCCTCGCTGCAGGCGATCAAGAAGTACATCGCCGCTCAGTACAAGGTAGACGCCGAGAAGTTGGCGCCGTTCATCAGAAAATACCTGAAGAGCGCCGTCGAGTCCGGCGCGCTCATCCAGACCAAGGGCAAGGGCGCGTCCGGTTCGTTCAAGCTAGAGTCCAAGTCGGCCGCCGCCAAGAAGCCGAGCGCGAGCGCCGGTGCGGGCAAGGCAGCCGCCGGCAAGGGTGCAGCGGCAGCGTCGAAGGCCGGCAAGAAGGCGACCGCCTCCGCCGCCGGCGCCAAGAGCAAGAAGGCCACAGCCGCGTCCGCGTCTGCCTCCGCATCGCCGTCCAAAGCCAAGGCTTCGGCCGCCGCGAAGGACAAGAAGGCCGCCGCCGCCGCGAAGAAGAAGCCCGCCGCCAAGAAGGCCGCCGCGCCCGCCAAGGCCAAGGGCGGCGCCGCACCCAAGGCTAAGAAGACCGCGAAGCCACCCACGAAGAAGCCGAAGGCGCCCAAGCCCAAGAAGGCCGCCGCTACGCCCAAGTCCAAGCCCGCCGCGAAGAAGGCAGCCGCAGCCAAGAAGTAAATATCACACACGCCGGCCGCAGCCAACGAGTGCGCGCGCTATACACGCGCGGGTGCGGTGCATGGTCGCGCTACACCGTCGTCGCGTCGTCGGTCCCGCCGCGCCGCCGCCGCAGCATCAGCAGCAGCAGCAGCAGCAGCAGCAGCAGCAGCAGCAGCGGCAGCGAGCGACCCGCCACCGGGTCGCCGTCGCAGCAGCCGCGAGCCTCACGGCGGCGTGCGTGACACACTCGCTCGCCACTACCAAAAACAGCCCTTTTCAGGGCTAACAATATATTCATGAATCATGTACAAACATACATATTCGTTTCTGATGCGTATACAGAAAGTCAAACAAACTAACCAACCAACTACTAACAAAACAATAAACTACCACAGCTATGTAACCAACCAACTAACTAACTAACTAAGGTATATAACACGAGAGAGATAATAACAACAATAATTATAATAATTGTATAGCTATGCTATGATAGTCGACGACGAATCAAACAATACACGAACCGACGACGTTACCTATGCCACCCTACATGACATGTGAGTGGTTAACTCGTAACGTAACTATAATTTCAAAACACCTAGAATATCATACACTATAACTAGCTACTACATAATACCTATATACAGCTAACAGCTTATCTGAAATAAAAAACTCACCCAAAGCCGCCGAACACATACCTACGAAGCACACGATACGATGATGATGACGATGACGATGATATTATATCATTATAACGGCACACCGCAACACAAACACAAACACAAACACACCCTAGCTTCCCTAGGTCACTCGCGAGTACCTAGATACTCGTAAATAATATAAATGTATTAGCTCTAATCACATCGCGATGCACATTGCAATTTGCACGCCGCGTACGTTACTCACTCACAATTCAAATTATTATAACTCTCAAGTGACATTAGTGACACTACGATATTGCAATTGCACCGACTACCTACACTCACCTACACGAGAAAAAAAAAAAAAAAAAAAACACATTCATAAATATTTTATTAGTTACTGTCAAAATCAAACTGACAAGTGACGACGCCCGACTGCCGGACGAAAAAAAAAAAAAATTTTTTTTTTTTTCTTTATTTGTATTGATATTCTCATCATTATACTAAGCATATATATTATAAGTACATTATACATAAATCATAAATCTATAATTCATAAAATATAACGTGGAAATGGCGCGAAAGTGCCGCGCACGCGCAATAGCGGCGATTATCGTGTTGTTTTCTCGCCCGTTTCGTTCGTGAGCGTCGACTCCGCTCCCCGCCCGACGGTTGCGCGCCAGCGATCGCGTATATAATAAAATGCCCCTGCTGTTGGCGAGTCACTCTACAACGCTTACTCGCTGCGCGCGCACACGGTGTTAGCTGTGTGTTTAACTTTGTTTTCAAATCTTCAATTTAAAAACTCTTCAACATGTCGGGCCGCGGCAAAGGTGGCAAAGTCAAGGGAAAGGCAAAGTCTCGCTCCAACCGTGCCGGTCTTCAGTTCCCCGTCGGTCGTATCCACAGGCTCCTGCGTAACGGCAATTACGCCGAGCGCGTCGGTGCCGGTGCACCAGTGTACCTGGCCGCCGTCATGGAGTACTTGGCCGCTGAGGTTCTCGAGTTGGCCGGCAACGCAGCGAGGGACAACAAGAAGACCAGGATCATTCCCCGTCACCTTCAGTTGGCCATCCGCAACGACGAGGAGTTGAACAAACTGCTCTCCGGCGTGACCATCGCCCAAGGCGGTGTCCTGCCGAACATCCAGGCGGTCCTGCTGCCCAAGAAGACCGAGAAGAAGGCTTAAAACCACCGCCTACTCCTCCTCCTCACACCCGACGCACTTCGTGGGAAGATATAATGATACGTTGCTGTCGTACGACCAAGACGACGACGACGGCGGCGTGCATTTTTCTTACAAAAGGCCCTTTTCAGGGCCACAATATGAATCAAAGTCTATCTATTTATCATAATTATCCTATGATAATGAATGACTGTTTCTGTTGCAACATGATTAAAAGTCAAACACACACAAAACAAACAACAACAGAGAAAAAAAAAAACAAACCCCACGAACGAATAGATTTTTTAATAATTATATTATTAATTAATAAACGTAATAAGTATGATAATATATAGTATAAAAGTACAATACATTATATTATACTATATGGCAACAATTATTATTATATACGTCATCTTCCCAAATTCCACTATTTAATTTCATTACCAATACCGTAACTTCGATATAACCACAGATTACAAAAAAGCTCAAAAGTGCTAGATCACAGGGCCGTAAAACGGAATAACAAAAAAAAAATATACGTCATCTCAGCCAGATTCAAATACTTACCAATGTTTTTTTTTTTTCTTTTTTTTTTTTGCGTACCTATGTCAGTTGTAGTAGTAGCAGTTAGTTGTAGTTCATAATTATGAAATATCGATAACTCATTAAATAAATATTATCATATGGCATGTAGGTGCTGATTTAAATAAAAAAAAATAATAATAAATGCTTAATAGTGAGTACAGTTTAGTTTATCCACGTGTCAACAACGTATGTATTTATAATTACAAAATATGTACACTCTTATTATGGTATGTAAACACCGATACAATAAAATAATTAGGTTATAATATTTATTTCATCTATGTCAGTCGTTCGCAGAACGCAAATATATAAATAAATAAAAAATCTAACGATAAAGTTAATACATTTAATAAGTGAATAATATATGTATACCTATTAGATAAAACACAAACAAAACATACTTGGCTTAGCATTATATTATATTGTGAGAGTGTGTGAGTGTTTTTTTTTTTTTTTTAATTTATTTTTAATTTTTTTTTTTTTTTTAAACAGCCTTAGCCAGTATTCTGTACCGCGTCGATCGCCCCCCGCCCTTTCCGCGCTCCGCGATGTGTAGCTGCCGGGCGTGCGTCAGCACTGCGTCGAGCTTACAGAGACCGCATCGGAGCGCTCCTATTGGCCCGTCCGACGGCGCGCGCTCCCTTAGGTCGCCACCACCGCGCGGCGAGAGCGCCGATAAATAAGAGCGGCCTCTCTGCAATTTCGAATCACAATCCAACCGCTCACCGTGCCGCACGGATCGAATTTTGCGCTCTGTATTGTATTGTTGTGTGATTGTTGAATCGCCGCACCATGCCGCCCAAGACAAGTGGTAAGGCCGCCAAGAAATCCGGCAAGGCCCAAAAGAACATCTCCAAGACCGACAAGAAAAAGAAGAAGCACAAGAGGAAGGAGAGCTACGCCATCTACATCTACAAGGTGCTCAAGCAGGTCCACCCCGACACCGGTATCTCCTCGAAGGCTATGTCGATCATGAACTCTTTCGTTAACGACATCTTCGAACGCATCGCCGCCGAAGCGTCTCGTCTAGCCCACTACAACAAGAGGTCCACCATCACATCGAGGGAGGTGCAGACATCCGTGAGGCTCCTGCTGCCCGGTGAGCTCGCCAAGCACGCCGTCAGCGAGGGTACCAAAGCTGTCACCAAGTACACCAGCTCCAAGTGAGCACAGCGTGTGCTTGCACTTGTACCGCCGCCACCGTTGCGCTCACCACATACACCTACCTATGTGTTGCGCACAAACAAAAGGCCCTTTTCAGGGCCACAAATATTTTCATATACAATTTAACATACAAAATGTATGTTTCTGTTGATAAACATGTCAAAAGTCAAACAACAACAACAACAACATAAAAAAAAACCTATCTCCGTCACTCCCAGTCGCTATCCTTTACGATCTGCAACGATTAAATTTAATACACACAGAAAAATAGTAACACAATGGAATTATATTATTGACAAAAACAACAATACATATATTATTTATATAATATAAAGTATGATGATAATAAATATAATAATATAATGACACTTTGAAGCTCCACGACCAGAGTACTATACCCATATCGTACATAATAATATTGCCTGCCTAATATTATTTTAAGTACTTCAATAAAATTCAAATAGTTGTCATTCAATGTTATATGGGAAAAAAAAAGAAAAAAAAAAAAAAGACGTTTATCATAGTTTGACGTTTATCAAGTTACTAAACTGCAAATAGTCGATGGAGAAATACAGTGATAGGTGTAATGTTTATAGGTGATGAACGGTATACAATATTATGTACTTAAATAAAATATTATAAATACTTACTTAAAAATAACAAAAAAAAATAATGATAATGGTAAGAATAACATATAGGTATAACGCATTTTGTTTCATGTTTCGTTCGTTCAAATAGTTGTCATTCAATGTTATAAAGAAAAAAAAAAAAAAAGAAAAAAAAAATGACGTTTATCATAGTTTGACGTTTATCAAGTTACTTATAGAATAATAATATAAACACGTACACACAATATAATATATTATGTACGCTTTAAAATAAAGGATTTATACGAATTTAGAGAGAAAATTCCAAGTGAGTTCGCCGCGGCCGGTTCGCGCTGTCGGCCCGTGTCGATCGTATAAATACGAGTGGGACGGGCAATGCGCGTTTCATTCCCGCTCGCACAGTCGCGCCGTTCGCACCGCACGTCGTTCGTTCAGGTTCAGTTTCAGTACAATTCAATTCAATTAAGAAATGGCGCGTACCAAGCAGACCGCTCGCAAGTCCACCGGTGGTAAGGCACCGAGGAAGCAGCTCGCCACCAAGGCGGCCCGCAAGAGCGCACCGGCAACCGGTGGTGTCAAGAAGCCCCATCGTTACAGGCCCGGAACCGTAGCGCTCCGTGAGATTCGTCGTTACCAGAAGAGTACCGAGCTGTTGATCCGCAAGCTTCCGTTCCAGCGTTTGGTGCGTGAGATCGCTCAAGACTTCAAGACCGATCTCCGTTTCCAGAGCTCCGCTGTGATGGCCCTGCAGGAGGCCAGCGAGGCTTACCTCGTCGGTCTCTTCGAAGACACCAACCTTTGCGCCATCCACGCCAAGCGTGTCACCATCATGCCCAAGGATATACAGCTGGCGCGCAGGATCCGCGGAGAGCGCGCCTAAGTGCAGTCAGTACTATCGAGTACTGCAGTTGGCGTGTACAAGGCGGTGTGCGATATATTGTTGTATACACCTATTAAGTATACACTTGTATTGCCGCTCAGCCGAATACCAAAAAGGCCCTTTTCAGGGCCACACATGAGTCATATATTTTTGTAATAAAATATGTTTCTGCAACTAACATTAAAAAGTCAAACAAACTATTAATTAACACACACAATATACCTACCTAATATCTAAATACTGCAAGTATGGTCCCCATATAAATATAATAAAATAAAATATAGCAGTTGCAACATGATATCATCATTCCTGTACAAGCTATAAAGATGCAGGCCTACACACAATATACATAAGTCCATCATATTTGACAAATTACAATATTTACTGGCGTGGTACATACAGCTACATATTATATAATATTACATATTATAATAGAGACAGTACATATAGGACGAAATAGATCCTAAATACAAAATGGTCGAATTTCATTACCTACATTACTGTACTTATACATTTTTTTTTTTTTTTTCTTTTTCTTTTAACCAGACAGACACTCCTTAAATAATACTGATCGTGTATTGTATGCTTATAATAAATATAGATAGGTACCTACTGCTGAATGATGATAAAAATTATCAAAATCTAACAACCAATTTAATATAGGTACCTAAAATAATACTTTTTTCTTTTCTTTTTTTTTTTAAATCAATATTATGATGTTATACACTGCTAACCATATTATAGGCGGTGTGTTATAATATTAATAAATAAATATTATTTGATTAGTTTATATAATTAAGTAAATAGTTGAAATTTACTTTTTTTTTTTTTTTTAAATATACATATACAATAATATCAACTAAAATGAGGCAGCAAGTCGCACACGGCCCGCCAAAACAAAACAAACCCTGCGCGTCCGAGTTCCGACCGACCTATCGACTAGCGAACGAGCGAGCTCGAGCGAGCGCCGCAACGCGTATATAAATGAGGGGCATGTACTGGCCCGTGCACCCAGTCGTTCGCCAGCGCTCGCCCGTTGAACAACGTGCGCGCGTCACTTGTCTGTCTGCTCAACTCAACGTCACAACACTAAAGAACAAAGAAGATGACCGGCCGCGGAAAGGGAGGAAAAGGTCTGGGAAAGGGAGGAGCCAAGCGCCACAGGAAAGTGCTTCGCGATAACATCCAGGGTATCACGAAGCCCGCCATCCGTCGTCTCGCGCGCAGAGGCGGCGTCAAGCGTATCTCCGGTCTTATTTACGAGGAGACTCGCGGTGTGCTGAAGGTGTTCCTCGAGAACGTGATCCGCGACGCCGTCACATACACCGAGCACGCCAAGAGGAAGACCGTCACCGCCATGGACGTCGTCTACGCGCTGAAACGTCAAGGCCGCACCCTGTACGGTTTCGGCGGTTAAGCTGCTTCTGCTCGACGGACGACGACACACACACCCGTCCTCCAGCCGGCACTGTCGCAATTGCGCATCGCTCGTTGAGCGTACGCGTCATATGTGATAGCGCTAATAAAAAGGCCCTTTTCAGGGCCGCATACGATTCATATAAACTATTATAAAGTTTATGTTTCTATAATGAACACACGATAAGTCAAACTCTCATACTATACTACATAGTAGTATACTGTATACAGTATACTATACACGTACATAATAATAATATATGAATAAATTCACTTCACCTACTAACGCTAGAACGCAACGTACCGAGTAGTTTACTATAACATAATCATCAATATTATATGAAACGAATAGAGTATAATACACGTACGTAGGTAACCTACCTACCTATATAATGTGTTATGATAAAATCATTGATACTGGTGTATCTCTCTGTCAACTTACTTATGTACAGCTACTACTTGTTTGAAGTTATGAGTGAGTATGTACATATATTACAAAAATACAATATTTGTAATCAGAACACTGACTGACATACCTGGATCGTCTCTCTGCATTCGACTGCGTTTCTTCTTAGTTGATGCTACGTTGCGACGTCGAATGTCCTCAGGGCTCAGCCTCAGCCTCAGCTCAGCTGCTTACCGGTAACCTGAAATAGAAATATCCGTACAAATTACAAATAGGTACATAGTAATAAATAACATGCAAGCATTAATAATAGGTATTAAGATTAGAATTAAAATGTTTCGAGTAACATTTAAATAATAGAGAATATAAACAGTTTAACACTAACTAACGTAACTGTATGATAATTAAAATAATAATTGTCATATTGATATATTATGGTATGTGTACATGTCAACATCAAAGTAATGTTGTTGTTAAAACTTACATACATATTTAGACAAATCGAACTAAATAGAAAATTTTATGCATAATATTAATTAATTCATATTTGTGTGTGTGTTTAATATTGTGTTCAAGTAAGTGTTGTGTTGTTGGACACTGGTACATAATAATAATTAATAGCTGTAACTGAGAGCACTGCCTAAGGGAATGAATCTACTAAACTTACACGGGACACGGGTGTCTGTCTCCGTACCGTGTACCGTGTGTGTACGTACGGCGAGAGATTGAGCGTGTGCATAACGTGATTATTCGTCTATTGGCATGTTGAATTGCATTATATGCACTTTCACATTGTTTAATATAGTATTTTGTAATTTTATATTAGTTTATTAAACGTTATACCACCAGGTCTGACTCGCCCGTCCTTAAGTGGTATAACGCTTTCGTGTTTTACGAAGGTTCACTTTTAATCGTCTAATACGTTCGACCAAAGTGTTAATACAAATGAAATGTTGATACGTTTCAAGCTCGATATCCTCCTTGTTGATTTATCGACCGTTTACAACTGAAACGTTGTGTTTTATAGAGAAAAATACATTTTGAAGTGAACGCGAGGTATGCCAAGTAGACAGTATGGATTATAATGGTGAGCGCCGGCTCGATCGTTCGTTTTATGCGATATCTATCGGTACCGGTAGATAGTCTCGTTCATTATGTATACGAAAATACAATAAACGAGTGTGGTTACATAACAAAAATATAATAAATTTGTATTTAATTAGATACGTGTTAGTGAAAAGTATGAAGTGTTCATACGAGAAATCGTCTCGCGACAGAATGGCCCTCGTTACGGTAAAGTCTCGAGGTAGCTAATCGGGTGGCAAGTTGCGTATAGTGGCGACATCTACTACGATAGTCGAAGTCTCAGATCGAACCTCTCTTTCACACTCGCGTGAACACGTTTGTTTGATCGTTCTCTCTCTCTCTCTCACTTACTTACTTACTCTCGCAATCAATCTATCAACAATCAACAATGGCCGATACAGCAGTCGCCGCCGAAGCTCCCGCTCCCGCTACACCAGCAAAGAAACAGGCAAGACAGGCGGGCGGCGCTAAGAAACCTAAGGCGAAGCCTACGCACCCGAAGACGTCCGAGATGGTGAACAACGCTATCAAGGAGATGAAGGAGCGCAGCGGATCCTCGCTGCAGGCGATCAAGAAGTACATCGCCGCTCAGTACAAGGTAGACGCCGAGAAGTTGGCGCCGTTCATCAGAAAATACCTGAAGAGCGCCGTCGAGTCCGGCGCGCTCATCCAGACCAAGGGCAAGGGCGCGTCCGGTTCGTTCAAGCTAGAGTCCAAGTCGGCCGCCGCCAAGAAGCCGAGCGCGAGCGCCGGTGCGGGCAAGGCAGCCGCCGGCAAGGGTGCAGCGGCAGCGTCGAAGGCCGGCAAGAAGGCGACCGCCTCCGCCGCCGGCGCCAAGAGCAAGAAGGCCACAGCCGCGTCCGCGTCTGCCTCCGCATCGCCGTCCAAAGCCAAGGCTTCGGCCGCCGCGAAGGACAAGAAGGCCGCCGCCGCCGCGAAGAAGAAGCCCGCCGCCAAGAAGGCCGCCGCGCCCGCCAAGGCCAAGGGCGGCGCCGCACCCAAGGCTAAGAAGACCGCGAAGCCACCCACGAAGAAGCCGAAGGCGCCCAAGCCCAAGAAGGCCGCCGCTACGCCCAAGTCCAAGCCCGCCGCGAAGAAGGCAGCCGCAGCCAAGAAGTAAATATCACACACGCCGGCCGCAGCCAACGAGTGCGCGCGCTATACACGCGCGGGTGCGGTGCATGGTCGCGCTACACCGTCGTCGCGTCGTCGGTCCCGCCGCGCCGCCGCCGCAGCATCAGCAGCAGCAGCAGCAGCAGCAGCAGCAGCAGCAGCAGCGGCAGCGAGCGACCCGCCACCGGGTCGCCGTCGCAGCAGCCGCGAGCCTCACGGCGGCGTGCGTGACACACTCGCTCGCCACTACCAAAAACAGCCCTTTTCAGGGCTAACAATATATTCATGAATCATGTACAAACATACATATTCGTTTCTGATGCGTATACAGAAAGTCAAACAAACTAACCAACCAACTACTAACAAAACAATAAACTACCACAGCTATGTAACCAACCAACTAACTAACTAACTAAGGTATATGTACTGGGTACATTATGCTGTGCCGGTAAATAAGAAGACTTCTTGCGGTTTGAAGAAAGTTTATTTTCAGATCCTTATTGTTTCGATGCTAGCTGTGGACTGTGTTGCTAGTACAAATGGCCACCATATTTATACAAAATCCTCAAAATAAATGTAGGCCCTCTTATTGGCCGATAAAAATGGACCAATTAGAATCCCCGCATTTTAGCCAATAGGATTCCAGTAAGACATTTTGGACAAAGGCTTAAGTACTAGGAAACTTGACTGCGACGAGAGCCGCTTACATTAATTAACAATTTTTAGTGTATTTCTGTACAATTTCTTAAATAAAGTATATATATTTACAATTCTTGTCTTATTATCTACCTTATAAAAATACAATCAGTCGAATATTAGAAAATAACATAACAATTCTTAAAACTTAACGCTAAGTGTCGTGCTCAGTGGCGCCACCACGCACATCTCTCCCGCCGTGCGAGGTCGTCGCATCTTCTGTCGGTGCGGGTGCGTCGTCTCCCCTGAGCGGCAGTATCACCAGCTTGCGGACGGGTCGGCGAAGAACTCCTCCTTTGGTCAGGATGTCCACGGTCCTCACGACGTTGTCCGGGCCTGGGTAGACAGCTGTCACACGACCTCGTAGCCAGATGTTGCGTGGCAGGTTGGGGTCAACGACCTGCACTAGGTCGTCGACTCGTACCGCAGGTCCGCGTCCGTGGGGCTCCCGCCGGTTTTGAAGTTCCGGTAGATATTCTCTCAGCCACCGCGTCCAGAAAACGTCGGCTAGTCGTTGCGCTGCTCGCCATTTTGATGTTGAAAGTTCGTCTCGTTCTGTGAATGTACCGGGTTGTGGTACTCGGCCGGGTCCGCCCAATAGGAAGTGGTTGGGCGTGAGAGCTTCAGGGTCTTCTGCGCTAACTGATACGTGAGTCAGCGGTCGGCTATTCACGGTGTACTCGGCTTCGCTAAGTAGAGTAGACAGGACTTCCTCCGTAGGGTTTCGCTCGTGCAGTGTCGCTGTGAGGGCCACTTTGACTGACCTCACTAATCTCTCCCATGCGCCGCCCATGAATGGTGCACCGGGGGGTATGTAGCGCCAGGAGATTGTCCTCTTCGCTGCTTCCTGCGATGTCCCTGCGTCGATTGCTTGTCTGAGTTCCTTGTCTGCTCCCTTCAGGTTGGTACCGTTGTCCGACCAGATTTCTGTTGGACACCCACGTCGCGCGATCATCCTGCGTAGCGCCATAATAGCGGAGTCGGTTGTGAGTGAACCCGCTATTTCTAGATGTACAGCTCGTGTGGTGAGGCACGTGAAGATTGCGACGTATCTCTTCTGTCTTGTTCTGCCAACAGCTACCGAGAGAGGTCCGAAGTAGTCCACGCCTGTATACGTGAAGGGTCGTCGATGATGCGCGAGGCGACAGGCTGGCAGGTCTCCGGTCCTTGGGTGTGGCGGTACTTGTGTCTTCATTCTACAAAACAGGCATCTCTTCAGTATAGCTCGGGTCACTGGACGAATGCGTATGACCCAGTATTGTTGTCTGCACTCGTTCACTGTAGCTTCAACTCCGGCGTGATGTAACTGTCGATGTACTGAGTTGACCCACAACTTTACGGTCGGATGGTTTCCGTCTAACACCATAGGGCTTTTGATGGCTTCGTTGGCTGCTCCTATCGCGTCGATTCGGCTCCTGAGTCTGATGACGTCGTTGGTTAGCTCGACGCTTAGGTGATGTAGACGGCTTTCTTTGTTGATCGGTTTGTTGTCTTTTAAGTCTTCTATTTCTGTTGCGAAAGCTTCTACTTGCGATGCACACATGAGAAGTTCTTCTGCTTTCTTGAGTGTTTCAGCTGTTACCGGGATAATCTTGTCGTAGCTGCGTAAGGAAGTTGCTTTCTTGACCACCTCTCTCTTCGTTGTTTGATTCCAGTTCGGGTCCTTTACTGTGTTTCTGATCGTCCTTTTGTAGTTGACGTTATCCGTCCTGTTTCTACACAGTTGAATGAACTGTAGAACTCTCGCTGTTGTGTATCGAAGTCGATTCCAGTCTGAGAAGCGTGATACATCGGGTAAACCTTGACTTAGTTTCAGATCTTCCTTGTGGCGTGTGAGGTGTACCTTCTCTTCTGTCGAATCTTCCGTCTTCTCGTTGTGCTTCTCTGTTGGCCAAAGTTCTTCATCGGTGAGCAGGAAGTCAGGACCTTTGTACCATCGGTGGTGCTTGTCGAAGGCAACAGGTACGTCTCGAGTGGCGTCGTCGGCTACGTTCATCTTGGTTGGTATCCAACGCCATTCGTTTACCTTTGTACTCTCTTCAATCGCTGCTAAACGGTGAGCCACGAAGGGTTTGTATG
Source organism: Anticarsia gemmatalis (assembly GCF_050436995.1). NCBI lineage: Eukaryota > Metazoa > Arthropoda > Insecta > Lepidoptera > Erebidae > Anticarsia > Anticarsia gemmatalis. The sequence goes on along the minus strand of NW_027466807.1, from coordinate 40,345 downwards.
ATCTTGATCCCGTTCGTATCCAAGTTAACACTGTTCGACTATCTGTCCAAAATACTCTCTTGTCGGGTTTCTTCTCATGTTCTTCTATGACTGTTTCAGCTATTCTGGTTCCCATCACTGCTGCTTGTAGTTCTAAGCGGGGTATCGACGTTAGTTTGAGAGGTGCTACCTTCGCCTTAGCCATGATGAGTGACACCGCTACGTCCCCGTTCGGCGTCTCCGTTCGCCAATATAGGACCGCTGAGTAGGCAGACTCGCTCGCGTCGGTGAAGACATGAAGCTGAAGCTTAGTCGCATCGCTGTAGCCGAGGTATCTCCGTGGTATGGTCACGTCTCGAAGTCTTTGCAGATGTTCCATCCATATCTTCCATTCCTCTGCGAGATCCTCTTGTATTTCAGCATCCCAGCCCGTTCCTCTGCGCCAGACTTCTTGTAGTATTTGTTTCGCCTTGATAGTCACCGGTGATGCGAGTCCTAGTGGGTCGAATAGAGACATAACGATCTTGAGTGCTTCCCTCTTCGTCGGCGTCTTCCTTTTCAGTAGTGGTGGTTCAATTCTCGCCAAGTTGAGATTGAACGTTAATTCGTCTGTAGTGATCTTCCATATGACTCCTAACACTCGTTCTGTGGTTTCTGTCGACGTATATAACTCGAGATCTTCCCTTTGTTCTTGTTCTCCTAATGCGGCTAATAGTGAGGGTGAGTTCGACTTCCATTGTTTCAACTCGAAGCTTGCGTTTTGATGGATTTGTCGCACGTCCTTTGTTATACGTATAGCGTCTTCCAATGTTTCGAAACTGTCCAAGTAGTCGTCCACGTAATGCTTGTTCTTGATGGCTAACGCTGCTTCTGGGTTTGACACTTCGTATTGTTTCGCGTTCAAGTTTTTGACGTAGATCGCTGTTGATGGTGAGCTCGACGCGCCGAATATTAGTGACTTCATTCTGTACTCTTCGGGGGGATTGTCGTCTCTTCTATCTCCTCGCCATAGGTAACGTAGCGCATCTCTATCTTGAACTCGTAGTTGCACTTGCATGAACATTTCCTTGATGTCGGCTGTGACGGCTATAGCATGTTGTCTGAACTTCATCACGACGCCTGGTAGAGACTGTAGGAGATCTGGACCTTTGAGTAACATGTCGTTGAGAGACACTCCCTTCGTCTTGGCTGCTGCGTCGTGTACCACTCGTAACTTCTCTGGCTTCATGGGGTTGATGACCGCGAAGTGTGGTAAGTACCAGGTTTTACCGGGTGTTGTTTCTCGAGGTGCAGGTTCTGCGTATCCCTTCTGTACGAGTGCTTCCATCTGTTCCTTGTACTTCGTCTTCAAAACTTGATCTCGATCGATCTTCTTCTCGATGTTGTGTAGACGCTTCAAGGAGTTCTCGTAGTTGTTGGGTAAGTTGTAGTCTTCTTTACGCCATAACAGACTTGTTTCATACCTTCCATCTTCAGTCTTTTTCGTAGTGTTGTCTAGGATTCGAAGAGCTTGTTCCTCTGGGTCTGATCTAGGTCTCTTGGGGTTCAGGCAGATCGCGTCCATCTCGAAGTACTGCTTGACTAAGGTTTCTATGTGGTCTTCATTTGTTTCGGTCATATGAGATACGAAGTCGATGCTCTGGGTTTTGTGCTTCAGCAAACTGCCATGGAGTACCCAACCTAGTGACGTGAGAGATGCCACAGGTTGGTCTTTGTTTCCTTTCCTTATGTCCGATGTCAGTAGGAGATGCCAGTTGTCTTGTCCGATCAGTAGCTTCGGCTTCACGTCTTCATATGTCAACTCTCCCTGTATGTCCCTCAGATGTTGACACGCCTTGATGTGTTCCCTAGATACGCGTTGCGACGATACTTGGAAGTTTCTTACTGTACGAGCCTGTATTCTGTCTTCAAAGCCGTTCATACCTCTAATCGAGAATGTGACTCTTCTAGAGGCTATTTCTGACGTTTTGACGTCACTAATTGTCTGTATTTTCAACGGGTCGACGGGTCCTGTCGCTCCTATTTGCTTGGCTAGGTCGTTGTCGATCAGGGTCACTGTAGAGCCGTCGTCCATTAACGCGAAGGTGTTAATTAGACCTGTAGAACCTTCTACTTGCACTGGTATGATTTTTAAGAAAGACTGTTTCTTTCTAGGCGTCCACGTAGAGGTGATGATTTCCGACGCTTCGGACTCTTTCTTATCTTCTTTTTTGTTACAGTGTAGAAGCGTGTGATGAGTGTATTTACAGTCGTTCACGCCGCATTGTTTCGTAGCACAACGGTGAGTAACTTTCCTATATCTCAAACATCGAAAGCAGAGTCGTTTGGCCTTGGCTATGTCCCATCGTTCATCTTCATTCATCTTCTTAAAACGTCCACATTCTGTCACCAAGTGTCCTGTTTGTTCGCATACCGGACATCTCGGTGTGTACGGTTTTTCCGTGACGTTGTGAACTCTCTGTGGCCTCTTCTGTGCGGTGAACGGCGGTTGTGTTGATATTTGCTCAGGTAGCGCGTAAGGACTGCATAGCGTTGATTCTCTTCTCAGGAACTTGTCTAACTTCATCAAGTCTGGGTCTTCTTTGGGTTCCGCGGCGGCGAAGTCGAAGAATCTGTATCGCAGGGTAGGCGTCAGCTTGTCCACTATTGTCTTGCTCACTTCCGGGTTGTACATGTAGTTGATACAGCTTAAGGTTTTTAATGTAGCGACGATATTGGAGATTTTCGTGGCGAATATACATATGTCGCGGGGCGATTCCGTGAGACGTGGTAAAACTCGTAGCGCTTCCATTTGCATCATCGCTATTGACTCTGGTCGTCCAAATCGAGATTCGAGTGCTTGCATTATCTCGGATGGGTGAGCGTCGGTGATAAGCAGACCCTCAACTGCTTCCCTGGCTTTTCCTTTAAGATTTCTTCTCAGGCGGTTTATGTTTTCTACTGTACTATACACACTTTCCGTTTCATAGTAAGCGGCGCGAAAAGGTAGCCAATCTTGATACGAACCATTGAAAATAGGTAGTTCGATGAACTCAGGTCGTTGACCCGCTCTCACTGCTGACGTTATGGCCTCCGCAAGTTCCTTGAAGTCCTGTCGAGCTCCCGCCGGTGTGAGAGTCCCGTGCGACTGATGTTGATCTCCCTGCATAGTGGTTCTTATAACCGACGGCTCTTCCGGCTGATGTGGTTCGTTTGTGATCGCCAAGATTGGTTGCGTGTTTTGCCTCTCTAGCCAGCTGTCAACCCTTTCGTTCACTTCCTCTTTCGTACACACGGATATCTCTTCTTGTTCTTCATCTGAGTCCTCAGTCTCTAGGACGGCTAAGCGCGCGGTAGCCAACTCCACTTGTAAGCGTAACAACTCTTCCCGCGCTTTTGCGATTTTAATAGCTTTAACACGACTCGCGGTTGATCCCCCTTGCGCCCTTAGCACTGGCGGGGGGGAGGGGCACTGTGGTTTGTTCGGTTGCACACTAATGTTCACTTTCCTTTGCACTGTCACTGTCTCACCTGGTTTCGTAGTTTCCTTATTGCGGTTCGGAAGAGGGTCCGTCCTCCCGCCAGGCGGCTGCATACACGCGGCGTCCATCCGGAGCGTCGGTGCTGTTGAAGCGGTTACCGAAGGTGTTTCGTCTGTTGGTGGCGCAAGCGGTGCCGAGGCTCGTCCCGAGGGCGCTGTCGTCGCGGTGACCGATGTGGTGGCTGCTGTGTTCTCTGTGTTGTCGGTCGTTCCTGTGACGCTGGTGCCCGTAGCCTCGGTGGTAGCACCGGTCGCCGAGGTGCTGGCCGTGCCCTCGGACGACGACGGTGTTTGTGCGGTCGTCTTGCGCCCCTTTCCTTCTGAACGCGTAGTCGGCATGTTTTCGTTTTGTTCACGTTTCTATCTTCAGTTTTAATAATTTCTTTCTTCACTATTTTTCAGGATTCTTTCTTCAATGTTTTTCAGGATCCTTTCTTCGATAATGTTCAGGCTTCTTTCTTCACTGTTATTCAGGATCCTTTCTTCAATAATGTTTCAGGCTTGTTTCTTCACTGTTATTCAGGATCCTTTCTTCAATAATGTTCAGGCTTCTTTCTTCAATGTTTTCTTCCTGTATCCGGCTCGAAGGACCATTTAATGTACTGGGTACATTATGCTGTGCCGGTAAATAAGAAGACTTCTTGCGGTTTGAAGAAAGTTTATTCTCAGATCCTTATTGTTTCGATGCTAGCTGTGGACTGTGTTGCTAGTACAAATGGCCACCATATTTATACAAAATCCTCAAATTAATGTAGGCCCTCTTATTGGCCGATAAAAATGGACCAATTAGAATCCCCGCATTTTAGCCAATAGGATTCCAGTAAGACATTTTGGACAAAAGCTTAAGTACTAGGAAACTTGACTGCGACGAGAGCCGCTTACATTAATTAACAATTTTTAGTGTATTTCTGTACAATTTCTTAAATAAAGTATATATATTTACAATTCTTGTCTTATTATCTACCTTATAAAAATACAATCAGTCGAATATTAGAAAATAACATAACAATTCTTAAAACTTAACGCTAAGTGTCGTGCTCAGTGGCGCCACCACGCACACAATGGAATTATATTATTGACAAAAACAACAATACATATATTATTTATATAATATAAAGTATGATGATAATAAATATAATAATATAATGACACTTTGAAGCTCCACGACCAGAGTACTATACCCATATCGTACATAATAATATTGCCTGCCTAATATTATTTTAAGTACTTCAATAAAATTCAAATAGTTGTCATTCAATGTTATATGGGAAAAAAAAAAAGAAAAAAAAAAAAAAAAAAAAAGACGTTTATCATAGTTTGACGTTTATCAAGTTACTAAACTGCAAATAGTCGATGGAGAAATACAGTGATAGGTGTAATGTTTATAGGTGATGAACGGTATACAATATTATGTACTTAAATAAAATATTATAAATACTTACTTAAAAATAACAAAAAAAAATAATGATAATGGTAAGAATAACATATAGGTATAACGCATTTTGTTTCATGTTTCGTTCGTTCAAATAGTTGTCATTCAATGTTATAAAGAAAAAAAAAAAAAAAGAAAAAAAAAATGACGTTTATCATAGTTTGACGTTTATCAAGTTACTTATAGAATAATAATATAAACACGTACACACAATATAATATATTATGTACGCTTTAAAATAAAGGATTTATACGAATTTAGAGAGAAAATTCCAAGTGAGTTCGCCGCGGCCGGTTCGCGCTGTCGGCCCGTGTCGATCGTATAAATACGAGTGGGACGGGCAATGCGCGTTTCCCTCGGACCGTCGAGGCGAGTGCACGTATCGCTTCTCGCCGCGCCGCGCCGCCCGGACTCCACTTACTCGCGCACGGTCACTGCCGCGGTGTCCGCGGTGACGTCTGTATTCGACGCCACCGTGTACACCGAGGCCGCCCGTGTGCGAGCCTTGTGCTTCCCGGCCTTCCTTCCTTCCGCAAGGATTTTTATCGCCGTTGGGGTCGCGGCCACTCCGAAGACTGACCACCACACCTCATCATGGATCCGGACCAGGAGGTCCGCGATCCTGCACCGGCTGCACAATGCAGCCAAACCGCCAAGACCGGCAGCCCGGGGTCCTCCCGCAGGACGCCGGAGGAGCCCACGCGCCCTACTTCGCCGCGTGTGAACCCCGTAACCGCCGCGCCTCGTGCGAACCCCGCGGCCGGCCCGCGTGGCCGAGCATCGACGCGCTCTCGCGCGGCCCCTAGGCCTGCGCCCCCGCGCGTGTCCGCCGCCCAACGTGACCATAAGGTCCCTCCGCGCCTCGCCGCCCTCCGCAGCAGGCGCCCGACCGTCGCGGGCCGCCCTGCGCCCTCCTCGCGTACACTAAGTGACAGTGACACCAGTGTTAGTGCCGCGAGTGAAGTGAGTGCAGTGCGTGCTCGTGACACGGAGGACGACGCCCCGCGTGATGACGCGAGGGAGTCCCCCGCCGCCCCCGACTCTGAGATGTCATCGAGAGCCTGCTCATCGACGTCCCTGGACTCCGCCGCCTCCGGAAACCCAGGTAGGTGCCGCTGGCGTCCGCAGCCGGACACTTTTATGTTTTTGGCGAGGCGCGCGCGACCGATTGCGCGCGCCCACTCCACGTCGGCGCTGGACGCCAGACGATCGGCCCGCCTGGGTGACGAAACCCCGCCGCCGCCTCAACCGCCCTCTAGGCGCCCCCGGAGCCCAGAGGAAACGGCAGCGATGGCCAAGCGCCATTGCGCCATGCCGCCGCCGGCTCGCGCGCCGCCTGCGACCGCGCGCCCGAGCGACGCCGCACGCCCGTCCGCCGCGGAGCCAGCACCGCTACCGAAGCGAGTGCCGCCCGCGCCCGCGCACCCCGCGCGCCCCGCTAACCACCCCGCCGCCGCCGCGAAACCGACCGCGCGCCAAGCGTGCGCACCGCCCGCCGCAGCGCGCGCCGCCGCCGCACCGCGCGCCGAAGCCGCGCCGCGCGCTCCCACACCGCCCGTGTCGCCGCAGCCAGCACGCTCATACCGAGCTGTGTTGGCGTGCTCGGCCCGACCTGCCGGACCGACCGCCGTCGCGAACTCCAATCAAGACGCAGCCTCCGGGACGACTGCGGCTGCTGCAGATGCCTCCAGCAGCACGCCGCCCCAGCCGCCAAACAAGGACTACAATAGAAAACTCCGCTACCCTCCGCTGGTAGTAGAGCACCTGCCAAACTGGGCCCACCATCTTAAGGAGCTCAAGGCGCGCCTGGGCAGAGCCGCAAATGCCCGCCCTTTCGGCAAGGGCATTAGATTTACGCCGACGGAGGACCACGAGTACCGCCTCATCCAGCGGTACCTCACAGAATTGGAGAAGAGTGAGCGGGTGTCGTGGTTCTCCTACTCACTGCCAGCGGAGAGGAGCCTTAAGATAGCCATCCGGGGGCTACCCTCCAATGCCACCCCCGACGAGGTCGAGGAGGAGCTCCGCGCTCTAGGGTACGAGCCCGAATATGTTAAAAACATACGGGCTCGTGGCGACCGACCCGGGTGTATCCTCTTCGCCATCCTGAAGAGGACCAAGGACCTGACGCCGGGGATTTTCAACGTCGACGAGATGCTCGGCATCCCCGGCGTCAAGATAGAGGTCTGGCGGGGTAAGAGAAGACCCGCCCAATGCCACCGCTGCCAACAATTTAGGCATTCTTCTCACCAGTGCCACAGGACAATGGCCTGCGTGAGATGCGGCGGTGAGCATCCCGCCCGGGAATGCCCACGTCCAAAGGACGAGCCCGCCACGTGCATTAACTGCGGGGGCGAACACCCCGCAAACAACGTCAAGTGTCCCGTGTTCCGGAAGGAGGCCCGGAACACGAAGGCGGGCACGGTCGCCATCAGTGGGAACTCGCGCCGGCAACAAGCTGCCACCGAGAGGCCAACGATTCCCACTGTCAACCCCGACATGGAGCCCCAGGGGGCATCGCTTATGGCAGCAGCGAATGCTCCCACAGAGCGCGGAGAACCCGGACCCTCCTCAAAAAGGGGGCGGAGAAAGCGGAGGCGCGGAAGGAAGTCCCGCCCCGCGACAGATGCAGACCCCAAGGCACCGGAAGAGGTGCCAACACCACAGGGCGGCCAAAAAGTGTCGCCGCCGCAACCCACTGTTGTTGCGACCAAAGGCGCAGGGCCAAACCAAGCCGTCAAGACTGCGCCTGCCCACAAGGTCGCAACAACGACTAGAAGGAAGGCGGATCACTCCGCGGCAGGGACAGAGATCCCCGCGGCGACACCCTCCACGAAACCACGGAGGAACGAGAGCGGCAAACCTCTCGACGACGCCGCCATTGAGACCGCGCTGGAGGTGCTCCAGGACGTCCTCCTCGCACTGAGAGCGGGGAGCGACACCTCCAGCATTAAACAGGTGATCCTGAGGGGCATGACGCGTCTATGCGCCCTATGCATAAGCCCCTGAGGATCATCCACTGGAATGCCCGTGGCCTCGTGGGAAAGGCCGCCCTCCTCCGCCCCCTGCTGCAGGAACAGGACATTGACGTGGCGCTGATAAGTGAGACATTCCTGGGCCCTGCAGACAAAATTAAGTTCCCGGGATACCTCACTTATCGGAAAGACGAGACGTCTCCGTGCTTCAGGTGCTACCGCGGCCTGGCAGTTCTGGTGAAGCGCAGAGTCGTACACCAGCAGCTTCCCTTGAGACCCTTCAACACCTTATACACGCTGGGTGTTGAACTTCACCACGGTGGCGCTCATCTACAACTGTTCGCCGCCTATCGCCCGCCCGGTCCCGTTCTCAACGTGGCCGACATCGGCGACCTAATGAGCGCCACCGCACCGGTCGTCATCGCAGGCGACCTAAACGCCAAACACCCAGCGTGGAACTGCGCCACCAGAAACAGGGCAGGTGTACGACTCCACGACGACGCCGAAGCGCGGGGGTACACAGTCGCAGGTCCGGAGGTACCCACACATTACCCGGACAGCGTGAACCTTACCCCCGACGTACTAGACATCCTGGTCCACAACGCCGCCATGAACTGCCAAATCACTCAGCAGGTGCTTGACGACGAGCTACAATCGGACCATCAGCCTGTACTCGTCGTCATTGAGCAGCACCCCACACGTCTCGCCCCCCAAGCGCCACGTCCCAAACCGGACTGGACCAAATTCCAGGAACGACTGGAGACGATCACGCCGACTCGGCCGACCAATACCGCCGCCGATGTTGAGCTACTGGCCACGGACATAACTGCCGCTGTAAAGAGCGCCCTCGAAGCGGCGACGAACACGCACTCCACCCAGGGGCGTAGATACACCCCCCTGCCGGCTCACATTAGAAGCCTCATCGTCGCCAAGAGACGACTGCGAAAACAGTGGCAGTTCACGCGCTGTCCAGCGCAGAAAACAGAGCTCAACCGGCTAGCGGACAGAGTAAAGGCCGAGCTTAAACTCCACACCGCCGAGAGCTGGGAGCACACCATCACCGAGGCCGCCGACGACTGGTCCTCGATGCACCGACTCTGCCGCCGACTCACCAACACCCCAGCTCCGGTGCGTCCACTGCTCCACAGCGACGGGGCCCCCAGGTACCGAGCAGAAGACCGAGCGACCATCTTCGCCGACCACCTGGAGCGTCAATTCTCCCCGAACCCAACTGCCGACACGGAACACGTCGCAGCAGTCGAGCAACACCTTCGAGACTACTTCGCCACGCCGATAGCCTCAGAAGAAGACCCACTATACTTCTCCCCGGCCATGGTACGCAAAGCGATAGCGCGGACCAAGCCCAGGAAGGCCCCGGGCGCGGACGGCATCTCCAACGCAGCGCTGCGTCACCTGCCGCACAAATTCGTGGCAGCGCTGACGCGCCTGTACAACGGCGTCCTGCGCACGGGCACCTTCCCCACAGCTTGGAAGGAGGGCCGCGTTATCATGCTGCCCAAGCCGGGGAAAAACATCCTGAAGCCTGAGAGCTATCGGCCGATCACTCTGCTGCCCACCACCTCGAAGGTGTTCGAACAACTCCTGTTGCGAACCCTGGCACCCCACATCACACCGAGACCAGAGCAGTTTGGGTTCCGTGCTGAGCACAGCACGACGCTCCAGCTGTCGAGGGTACTGCACCACATCTCCGCGGCCCTTAACAAAAGGGAGAGCGCGTGTGCAGTATTCCTCGACATGGAAAAAGCTTTCGACCGGGTCTGGCACGCCGGTCTTCTCTACAAGCTGACCACTCAGACACCGATGCCCCGTCGCCTTATCAAGATAATCCAGTCGTTCCTGGAAAACCGGACTTACCGAGTAGCGGTTGAAGGAGCTCTCTCCCCGCCGAGACCAGCAGCTGCCGGAGTTCCTCAGGGCAGCTGCCTTTCGCCTGCGTTGTACGCCACGTACACGGACGACATACCGTCCCCAGAGGGGGCCCACCTCGCGCTGTACGCGGATGACGCGGCGTACGTGACGACGTCGCTGAATCCGTACCACGCCGCCGTCAAGATGCAGCGCGCCCTCGACCTCCTCCCCGCCTGGCTGTCGCAGTGGCGACTGTCCGTGAACGTGGGAAAGACGCAGGCAGTCTCCTTCTCGCGGAGGCTGATCGAGCCCCAGCCGCTACAACTCCTCGACCAGACCATCAATTGGGCCACCAAGGCCAAGTACCTGGGCGTCACTATTGACCGCCGCCTCTCCATGACGCCGCACGCCGAAAACGTGGTCGCACAGGTCCGCGCGGCCCGCGCCATACTTCGTCCAGTGCTCTCCTCACACCTCCCCACGAGAGTGAAGCTGGGTGTGTATAAGACCTACATACGCACCCGGCTCACCTACGCAGCACCTGCGTGGTATGCCCTCACGTACGAGAAGAGCCGGCGAGCTTTGCGCGTGCAACAATCGCTTGCGCTGCGCACCATCGCCGGCGCCCCAAGGTACGTGAGGAATACCACCATCCAACGCGATCTCCGCGTCGAGAGCCTGGACGACTTCGTGCGTCGCCTCGCCGCCTCCATGTTCGCGCGTGCCGACGCGTCAAACCTGGCCCATATCCGGGACATAGCGCCATGGCACGCGCGGCCACCCGACCGCAAGAGGCTACCACGCGACCTGCTCGCGACCACGCAGGCGGAGGACGTCCCTCCGCGACCAGAGGCCGGCGGCCAAGCCCCAGGTGCGGCCCAGGTGGCCCGCACCCCGGACAACACAACGCCCGCCGCTTCCGCTGCGCCGCACTCACGACCGAGTGCGTCGCACGCAGCGGAGCCATCATCACCCGCTTGTCGCGCTCCCGTTGGGTCGAGCGCGACAGCCCCACCGGACTGACTCACCGTGCACCGGGCTCCCGCCGCCTGTCTCGGCGGTAGAGCCCGGTGCAACACCGACAGGACGCGCCGCGCTCCCTCTAGGTCGAGCGCGGCGCCCACACACCGACCTGCGCTGGGCCCTCCGCCATCAAGGCGGCAAGCCCGGCGCCCTCGCTGCGCGATGCGGCAGCCACGCCCCGCCGCAGTTGCCCCTCTCCGCCTGCGAGGACGACCGCGTATATACTGCGATACGCGCCTCGTCCGCAGGAGACGGGGGCTCTCATCACGTCGGGGCGGTCTCGCCCCGCATCCCGCATACAATCCACACTACACCGCCTCGGCCCTAAACGCAGGGAGTAAGGATCGATAAAGCCTCCCCCCTGGCTGGCGCCCCCTCGTTGGGCCTCCTATGGGGCAACCATAGGTCTCACCCGACGCGGGGACGACCGCCGGGAGGAGTGAAGCTCGATCCCCAAACCTCGCGACCAGGGCCGTAGGCACTCGTCCGCCATGGGGGAAATTCCCCCCACACCCAAACACCCGCCCCTAAGTTTAGGGGCGGCGAACAAAACACCCCAACAAGGGGACCTACCAAGTCCCGATGTTGGCTCCACGTGTCCCGTAAGGGGCACTGTGAAGACTTCAACGATGCGCGTTTCATTCCCGCTCGCACAGTCGCGCCGTTCGCACCGCACGTCGTTCGTTCAGGTTCAGTTTCAGTACAATTCAATTCAATTAAGAAATGGCGCGTACCAAGCAGACCGCTCGCAAGTCCACCGGTGGTAAGGCACCGAGGAAGCAGCTCGCCACCAAGGCGGCCCGCAAGAGCGCACCGGCAACCGGTGGTGTCAAGAAGCCCCATCGTTACAGGCCCGGAACCGTAGCGCTCCGTGAGATTCGTCGTTACCAGAAGAGTACCGAGCTGTTGATCCGCAAGCTTCCGTTCCAGCGTTTGGTGCGTGAGATCGCTCAAGACTTCAAGACCGATCTCCGTTTCCAGAGCTCCGCTGTGATGGTCCTGCAGGAGGCCAGCGAGGCTTACCTCGTCGGTCTCTTCGAAGACACCAACCTTTGCGCCATCCACGCCAAGCGTGTCACCATCATGCCCAAGGATATACAGCTGGCGCGCAGGATCCGCGGAGAGCGCGCCTAAGTGCAGTCAGTACTATCGAGTACTGCAGTTGGCGTGTACAAGGCGGTGTGCGATATATTGTTGTATACACCTATTAAGTATACACTTGTATTGCCGCTCAGCCGAATACCAAAAAGGCCCTTTTCAGGGCCACACATGAGTCATATATTTTTGTAATAAAATATGTTTCTGCAACTAACATTAAAAAGTCAAACAAACTATTAATTAACACACACAATATACCTACCTAATATCTAAATACTGCAAGTATGGTCCCCATATAAATATAATAAAATAAAATATAGCAGTTGCAACATGATATCATCATTCCTGTACAAGCTATAAAGATGCAGGCCTACACACAATATACATAAGTCCATCATATTTGACAAATTACAATATTTACTGGCGTGGTACATACAGCTACATATTATATAATATTACATATTATAATAGAGACAGTACATATAGGACGAAATAGATCCTAAATACAAAATGGTCGAATTTCATTACCTACATTACTGTACTTATACATTTTTTTTTTTTTTTTTCTTTTTCTTTTAACCAGACAGACACTCCTTAAATAATACTGATCGTGTATTGTATGCTTATAATAAATATAGATAGGTACCTACTGCTGAATGATGATAAAAATTATCAAAATCTAACAACCAATTTAATATAGGTACCTAAAATAATACTTTTTTCTTTTCTTTTTTTTTTTAAATCAATATTATGATGTTATACACTGCTAACCATATTATAGGCGGTGTGTTATAATATTAATAAATAAATATTATTTGATTAGTTTATATAATTAAGTAAATAGTTGAAATTTACTTTTTTTTTTTTTTTTAAATATACATATACAATAATATCAACTAAAATGAGGCAGCAAGTCGCACACGGCCCGCCAAAACAAAACAAACCCTGCGCGTCCGAGTTCCGACCGACCTATCGACTAGCGAACGAGCGAGCTCGAGCGAGCGCCGCAACGCGTATATAAATGAGGGGCATGTACTGGCCCGTGCACCCAGTCGTTCGCCAGCGCTCGCCCGTTGAACAACGTGCGCGCGTCACTTGTCTGTCTGCTCAACTCAACGTCACAACACTAAAGAACAAAGAAGATGACCGGCCGCGGAAAGGGAGGAAAAGGTCTGGGAAAGGGAGGAGCCAAGCGCCACAGGAAAGTGCTTCGCGATAACATCCAGGGTATCACGAAGCCCGCCATCCGTCGTCTCGCGCGCAGAGGCGGCGTCAAGCGTATCTCCGGTCTTATTTACGAGGAGACTCGCGGTGTGCTGAAGGTGTTCCTCGAGAACGTGATCCGCGACGCCGTCACATACACCGAGCACGCCAAGAGGAAGACCGTCACCGCCATGGACGTCGTCTACGCGCTGAAACGTCAAGGCCGCACCCTGTACGGTTTCGGCGGTTAAGCTGCTTCTGCTCGACGGACGACGACACACACACCCGTCCTCCAGCCGGCACTGTCGCAATTGCGCATCGCTCGTTGAGCGTACGCGTCATATGTGATAGCGCTAATAAAAAGGCCCTTTTCAGGGCCGCATACGATTCATATAAACTATTATAAAGTTTATGTTTCTATAATGAACACACGATAAGTCAAACTCTCATACTATACTACATAGTAGTATACTGTATACAGTATACTATACACGTACATAATAATAATATATGAATAAATTCACTTCACCTACTAACGCTAGAACGCAACGTACCGAGTAGTTTACTATAACATAATCATCAATATTATATGAAACGAATAGAGTATAATACACGTACGTAGGTAACCTACCTACCTATATAATGTGTTATGATAAAATCATTGATACTGGTGTATCTCTCTGTCAACTTACTTATGTACAGCTACTACTTGTTTGAAGTTATGAGTGAGTATGTACATATATTACAAAAATACAATATTTGTAATCAGAACACTGACTGACATACCTGGATCGTCTCTCTGCATTCGACTGCGTTTCTTCTTAGTTGATGCTACGTTGCGACGTCGAATGTCCTCAGGGCTCAGCCTCAGCCTCAGCTCAGCTGCTTACCGGTAACCTGAAATAGAAATATCCGTACAAATTACAAATAGGTACATAGTAATAAATAACATGCAAGCATTAATAATAGGTATTAAGATTAGAATTAAAATGTTTCGAGTAACATTTAAATAATAGAGAATATAAACAGTTTAACACTAACTAACGTAACTGTATGATAATTAAAATAATAATTGTCATATTGATATATTATGGTATGTGTACATGTCAACATCAAAGTAATGTTGTTGTTAAAACTTACATACATGTGCGTGGTGGCGCCACTGAGCACGACACTTAGCGTTAAGTTTTAAGAATTGTTATGTTATTTTCTAATATTCGACTGATTGTATTTTTATAAGGTAGATAATAAGACAAGAATTGTAAATATATATACTTTATTTAAGAAATTGTACAGAAATACACTAAAAATTGTTAATTAATGTAAGCGGCTCTCGTCGCAGTCAAGTTTCCTAGTACTTAAGCTTTTGTCCAAAATGTCTTACTGGAATCCTATTGGCTAAAATGCGGGGATTCTAATTGGTCCATTTTTATCGGCCAATAAGAGGGCCTACATTAATTTGAGGATTTTGTATAAATATGGTGGCCATTTGTACTAGCAACACAGTCCACAGCTAGCATCGAAACAATAAGGATCTGAAAATAAACTTTCTTCAAACCGCAAGAAGTCTTCTTATTTACCGGCACAGCATAATGTACCCAGTACATTAAATGGTCCTTCGAGCCGGATACAGGAAGAAAACATTGAAGAAAGAAGCCTGAACATTATTGAAGAAAGGATCCTGAATAACAGTGAAGAAACAAGCCTGAAACATTATTGAAGAAAGGATCCTGAATAACAGTGAAGAAAGAAGCCTGAACATTATCGAAGAAAGGATCCTGAAAAACATTGAAGAAAGAATCCTGAAAAATAGTGAAGAAAGAAATTATTAAAACTGAAGATAGAAACGTGAACAAAACGAAAACATGCCGACTACGCGTTCAGAAGGAAAGGGGCGCAAGACGACCGCACAAACACCGTCGTCGTCCGAGGGCACGGCCAGCACCTCGGCGACCGGTGCTACCACCGAGGCTACGGGCACCAGCGTCACAGGAACGACCGACAACACAGAGAACACAGCAGCCACCACATCGGTCACCGCGACGACAGCGCCCTCGGGACGAGCCTCGGCACCGCTTGCGCCACCAACAGACGAAACACCTTCGGTAACCGCTTCAACAGCACCGACGCTCCGGATGGACGCCGCGTGTATGCAGCCGCCTGGCGGGAGGACGGACCCTCTTCCGAACCGCAATAAGGAAACTACGAAACCAGGTGAGACAGTGACAGTGCAAAGGAAAGTGAACATTAGTGTGCAACCGAACAAACCACAGTGCCCCTCCCCCCCGCCAGTGCTAAGGGCGCAAGGGGGATCAACCGCGAGTCGTGTTAAAGCTATTAAAATCGCAAAAGCGCGGGAAGAGTTGTTACGCTTACAAGTGGAGTTGGCTACCGCGCGCTTAGCCGTCCTAGAGACTGAGGACTCAGATGAAGAACAAGAAGAGATATCCGTGTGTACGAAAGAGGAAGTGAACGAAAGGGTTGACAGCTGGCTAGAGAGGCAAAACACGCAACCAATCTTGGCGATCACGAACGAACCACATCAGCCGGAAGAGCCGTCAGTTATAAGAACCACTATGCAGGGAGATCAACATCAGTCGCACGGGACTCTCACACCGGCGGGAGCTCGACAGGACTTCAAGGAACTTGCGGAGGCCATAACGTCAGCAGTGAGAGCGGGTCAACGACCTAAGTTCATCGAACTACCTATTTTCAATGGTTCGTATCAAGATTGGCTACCTTTTCGCGCCGCTTACTATGAAACGGAAAGTGTGTATAGTACAGTAGAAAACATAAACCGCCTGAGAAGAAATCTTAAAGGAAAAGCCAGGGAAGCAGTTGAGGGTCTGCTTATCACCGACGCTCACCCATCCGAGATAATGCAAGCACTCGAATCTCGATTTGGACGACCAGAGTCTATAGCGATGATGCAAATGGAAGCGCTACGAGTTTTACCACGTCTCACGGAATCGCCCCGCGACATATGTATATTCGCCACGAAAATCTCCAATATCGTCGCTACATTAAAAACCTTAAGCTGTATCAACTACATGTACAACCCGGAAGTGAGCAAGACAATAGTGGACAAGCTGACGCCTACCCTGCGATACAGATTCTTCGACTTCGCCGCCGCGGAACCCAAAGAAGACCCAGACTTGATGAAGTTAGACAAGTTCCTGAGAAGAGAATCAACGCTATGCAGTCCTTACGCGCTACCTGAGCAAATATCAACACAACCGCCGTTCACCGCACAGAAGAGGCCACAGAGAGTTCACAACGTCACGGAAAAACCGTACACACCGAGATGTCCGGTATGCGAACAAACAGGACACTTGGTGACAGAATGTGGACGTTTTAAGAAGATGAATGAAGATGAACGATGGGACATAGCCAAGGCCAAACGACTCTGCTTTCGATGTTTGAGATATAGGAAAGTTACTCACCGTTGTGCTACGAAACAATGCGGCGTGAACGACTGTAAATACACTCATCACACGCTTCTACACTGTAACAAAAAAGAAGATAAGAAAGAGTCCGAAGCGTCGGAAATCATCACCTCTACGTGGACGCCTAGAAAGAAACAGTCTTTCTTAAAAATCATACCAGTGCAAGTAGAAGGTTCTACAGGTCAAATCAACACCTTCGCGTTAATGGACGACGGCTCTACAGTGACCCTGATCGACAACGACCTAGCCAAGCAAATAGGAGCGACAGGACCCGTCGACCCGTTGAAAATACAGACAATTAGTGACGTCAAAACGTCAGAAATAGCCTCTAGAAGAGTCACATTCTCGATTAGAGGTATGAACGGTTTTGAAGACAGAATACAGGCTCGTACAGTAAGAAACTTCCAAGTGTCGTCGCAACGCGTATCTAGGGAACACATCAAGGCGTGTCAACATCTGAAGGACATACAGGGAGAGTTGACATATGAAGACGTGAAGCCGAAGCTACTGATCGGACAAGACAACTGGCATCTCCTACTGACATCGGACATAAGGAAAGGAAACAAAGACCAACCTGTGGCATCCCTCACGTCACTAGGTTGGGTACTCCATGGCAGTTTGCTGAAGCACAAAACCCAGAGCATCGACTTCGTATCTCATATGACCGAAACAAATGAAGACCACATAGAAACCTTAGTCAAGCAGTACTTCGAGATGGACGCGATCTGCCTGAACCCCAAGAGACCTAGATCAGACCCAGAGGAACAAGCTCTTCGAATCCTAGACAACACTACGAAAAAGACTGAAGATGGAAGGTATGAAACAAGTCTGTTATGGCGTAAAGAAGACTACAACTTACCCAACAACTACGAGAACTCCTTGAAGCGTCTACACAACATCGAGAAGAAGATCGATCGAGATCAAGTTTTGAAGACGAAGTACAAGGAACAGATGGAAGCACTCGTACAGAAGGGATACGCAGAACCTGCACCTCGAGAAACAACACCCGGTAAAACCTGGTACTTACCACACTTCGCGGTCATCAACCCCATGAAGCCAGAGAAGTTACGAGTGGTACACGACGCAGCAGCCAAGACGAAGGGAGTGTCTCTCAACGACATGTTACTCAAAGGTCCGGATCTCCTACAGTCTCTACCAGGCGTCGTGATGAAGTTCAGACAACATGCTATAGCCGTCACAGCCGACATCAAGGAAATGTTCATGCAAGTGCAACTACGAGTTCAAGATAGAGATGCGCTACGTTACCTATGGCGAGGAGATAGAAGAGACGACAATCCCCCCGAAGAGTACAGAATGAAGTCACTAATATTCGGCGCGTCGAGCTCACCATCAACAGCGATCTACGTCAAAAACTTGAACGCGAAACAATACGAAGTGTCAAACCCAGAAGCAGCGTTAGCCATCAAGAACAAGCATTACGTGGACGACTACTTGGACAGTTTCGAAACATTGGAAGACGCTATACGTATAACAAAGGACGTGCGACAAATCCATCAAAACGCAAGCTTCGAGTTGAAACAATGGAAGTCGAACTCACCCTCACTATTAGCCGCATTAGGAGAACAAGAACAAAGGGAAGATCTCGAGTTATATACGTCGACAGAAACCACAGAACGAGTGTTGGGAGTCATATGGAAGATCACTACAGACGAATTAACGTTCAATCTCAACTTGGCGAGAATTGAACCGCCACTACTGAAAAGGAAGACGCCGACGAAGAGGGAAGCACTCAAGATCGTTATGTCTCTATTCGACCCACTAGGACTCGCATCACCGGTGACTATCAAGGCGAAACAAATACTACAAGAAGTCTGGCGCAGAGGAACGGGCTGGGATGCTGAAATACAAGAGGATCTCGCAGAGGAATGGAAGATATGGATGGAACATCTACAAAGACTTCGAGACGTGACCATACCACGGAGATACCTCGGCTACAGCGATGCGACTAAGCTTCAGCTTCATGTCTTCACCGACGCGAGCGAGTCTGCCTACTCAGCGGTCCTATATTGGCGAACGGAGACGCCGAACGGGGACGTAGCGGTGTCACTCATCATGGCTAAGGCAAAGGTAGCACCTCTTAAACTGACGTCGATACCCCGCCTAGAACTACAAGCAGCAGTGATGGGAACCAGAATAGCTGAAACAGTCATAGAAGAACATGAGAAGAAACCCGACAAGAGAGTATTTTGGACAGATAGTCGAACAGTGTTAACTTGGATACGAACGGGATCAAGATCATACAAACCCTTCGTGGCTCACCGTTTAGCAGCGATTGAAGAGAGTACAAAGGTAAACGAATGGCGTTGGATACCAACCAAAATGAACGTAGCCGACGACGCCACTCGAGACGTACCTGTTGCCTTCGACAAGCACCACCGATGGTACAAAGGTCCTGACTTCCTGCTCACCGATGAAGAACTTTGGCCAACAGAGAAGCACAACGAGAAGACGGAAGATTCGACAGAAGAGAAGGTACACCTCACACGCCACAAGGAAGATCTGAAACTAAGTCAAGGTTTACCCGATGTATCACGCTTCTCAGACTGGAATCGACTTCGATACACAACAGCGAGAGTTCTACAGTTCATTCAACTGTGTAGAAACAGGACGGATAACGTCAACTACAAGAGGACAATAAGAAACACAGTGAAGGACCCGAACTGGAATCAAACAACGAAGAGAGAAGTGGTCAAGAAAGCAACTTCCTTACGCAGCTACGACAAGATTATCCCGGTAACAGCTGAAACACTCAAGAAAGCAGAAGAACTTCTCATGTGTGCATCGCAAGTAGAAGCCTTCGCAACAGACATAGAAGACTTAAAAGACAACAAACCGATCAACAAAGAAAGCCGTCTACATCACCTAAGCGTCGAGCTAACCAACGACGTCATCAGACTCAGGAGCCGAATCGACGCGATAGGAGCAACCAACGAAGCCATCAAAAGCCCTATGGTGTTAGACGGAAACCATCCGACCGTAAAGTTGTGGGTCAACTCAGTACATCGACAGTTACATCACGCCGGAGTTGAAGCTACAGTGAACGAGTGCAGACAACAATACTGGGTCATACGCATTCGTCCAGTGACCCGAGCTATACTGAAGAGATGCCTGTTTTGTAGAATGAAGACACAAGTACCGCCACACCCAAGGACCGGAGACCTGCCAGCCTGTCGCCTCGCGCATCATCGACGACCCTTCACGTATACAGGCGTGGACTACTTCGGACCTCTCTCGGTAGCTGTTGGCAGAACAAGACAGAAGAGATACGTCGCAATCTTCACGTGCCTCACCACACGAGCTGTACATCTAGAAATAGCGGGTTCACTCACAACCGACTCCGCTATTATGGCGCTACGCAGGATGATCGCGCGACGTGGGTGTCCAACAGAAATCTGGTCGGACAACGGTACCAACCTGAAGGGAGCAGACAAGGAACTCAGACAAGCAATCGACGCAGGGACATCGCAGGAAGCAGCGAAGAGGACAATCTCCTGGCGCTACATACCCCCCGGTGCACCATTCATGGGCGGCGCATGGGAGAGATTAGTGAGGTCAGTCAAAGTGGCCCTCACAGCGACACTGCACGAGCGAAACCCTACGGAGGAAGTCCTGTCTACTCTACTTAGCGAAGCCGAGTACACCGTGAATAGCCGACCGCTGACTCACGTATCAGTTAGCGCAGAAGATCCTGAAGCTCTCACGCCCAACCACTTCCTATTGGGCGGACCCGGCCGAGTACCACAACCCGGTACATTCACAGAACGAGACGAACTTTCAACATCAAAATGGCGAGCAGCGCAACGACTAGCCGACGTTTTCTGGACGCGGTGGCTGAGAGAATATCTACCGGAACTTCAAAACCGGCGGGAGCCCCACGGACGCGGACCTGCGGTACGAGTCGACGACCTAGTGCAGGTCGTTGACCCCAACCTGCCACGCAACATCTGGCTACGAGGACGTGTGACAGCTGTCTACCCAGGCCCGGACAACGTCGTGAGGACCGTGGACATCCTGACCAAAGGAGGAGTTCTTCGCCGACCCGTCCGCAAGCTGGTGATACTGCCGCTCAGGGGAGACGACGCACCCGCACCGACAGAAGATGCGACGACCTCGCACGGCGGGAGAGATGTGCGTGGTGGCGCCACTGAGCACGACACTTAGCGTTAAGTTTTAAGAATTGTTATGTTATTTTCTAATATTCGACTGATTGTATTTTTATAAGGTAGATAATAAGACAAGAATTGTAAATATATATACTTTATTTAAGAAATTGTACAGAAATACACTAAAAATTGTTAATTAATGTAAGCGGCTCTCGTCGCAGTCAAGTTTCCTAGTACTTAAGCTTTTGTCCAAAATGTCTTACTGGAATCCTATTGGCTAAAATGCGGGGATTCTAATTGGTCCATTTTTATCGGCCAATAAGAGGGCCTACATTAATTTGAGGATTTTGTATAAATATGGTGGCCATTTGTACTAGCAACACAGTCCACAGCTAGCATCGAAACAATAAGGATCTGAAAATAAACTTTCTTCAAACCGCAAGAAGTCTTCTTATTTACCGGCACAGCATAATGTACCCAGTACAATACATATTTAGACAAATCGAACTAAATAGAAAATTTTATGCATAATATTAATTAATTCATATTTGTGTGTGTGTTTAATATTGTGTTCAAGTAAGTGTTGTGTTGTTGGACACTGGTACATAATAATAATTAATAGCTGTAACTGAGAGCACTGCCTAAGGGAATGAATCTACTAAACTTACACGGGACACGGGTGTCTGTCTCCGTACCGTGTACCGTGTGTGTACGTACGGCGAGAGATTGAGCGTGTGCATAACGTGATTATTCGTCTATTGGCATGTTGAATTGCATTATATGCACTTTCACATTGTTTAATATAGTATTTTGTAATTTTATATTAGTTTATTAAACGTTATACCACCAGGTCTGACTCGCCCGTCCTTAAGTGGTATAACGCTTTCGTGTTTTACGAAGGTTCACTTTTAATCGTCTAATACGTTCGACCAAAGTGTTAATACAAATGAAATGTTGATACGTTTCAAGCTCGATATCCTCCTTGTTGATTTATCGACCGTTTACAACTGAAACGTTGTGTTTTATAGAGAAAAATACATTTTGAAGTGAACGCGAGGTATGCCAAGTAGACAGTATGGATTATAATGGTGAGCGCCGGCTCGATCGTTCGTTTTATGCGATATCTATCGGTACCGGTAGATAGTCTCGTTCATTATGTATACGAAAATACAATAAACGAGTGTGGTTACATAACAAAAATATAATAAATTTGTATTTAATTAGATACGTGTTAGTGAAAAGTATGAAGTGTTCATACGAGAAATCGTCTCGCGACAGAATGGCCCTCGTTACGGTAAAGTCTCGAGGTAGCTAATCGGGTGGCAAGTTGCGTATAGTGGCGACATCTACTACGATAGTCGAAGTCTCAGATCGAACCTCTCTTTCACACTCGCGTGAACACGTTTGTTTGATCGTTCTCTCTCTCTCTCTCACTTACTTACTTACTCTCGCAATCAATCTATCAACAATCAACAATGGCCGATACAGCAGTCGCCGCCGAAGCTCCCGCTCCCGCTACACCAGCAAAGAAACAGGCAAGACAGGCGGGCGGCGCTAAGAAACCTAAGGCGAAGCCTACGCACCCGAAGACGTCCGAGATGGTGAACAACGCTATCAAGGAGATGAAGGAGCGCAGCGGATCCTCGCTGCAGGCGATCAAGAAGTACATCGCCGCTCAGTACAAGGTAGACGCCGAGAAGTTGGCGCCGTTCATCAGAAAATACCTGAAGAGCGCCGTCGAGTCCGGCGCGCTCATCCAGACCAAGGGCAAGGGCGCGTCCGGTTCGTTCAAGCTAGAGTCCAAGTCGGCCGCCGCCAAGAAGCCGAGCGCGAGCGCCGGTGCGGGCAAGGCAGCCGCCGGCAAGGGTGCAGCGGCAGCGTCGAAGGCCGGCAAGAAGGCGACCGCCTCCGCCGCCGGCGCCAAGAGCAAGAAGGCCACAGCCGCGTCCGCGTCTGCCTCCGCATCGCCGTCCAAAGCCAAGGCTTCGGCCGCCGCGAAGGACAAGAAGGCCGCCGCCGCCGCGAAGAAGAAGCCCGCCGCCAAGAAGGCCGCCGCGCCCGCCAAGGCCAAGGGCGGCGCCGCACCCAAGGCTAAGAAGACCGCGAAGCCACCCACGAAGAAGCCGAAGGCGCCCAAGCCCAAGAAGGCCGCCGCTACGCCCAAGTCCAAGCCCGCCGCGAAGAAGGCAGCCGCAGCCAAGAAGTAAATATCACACACGCCGGCCGCAGCCAACGAGTGCGCGCGCTATACACGCGCGGGTGCGGTGCATGGTCGCGCTACACCGTCGTCGCGTCGTCGGTCCCGCCGCGCCGCCGCCGCAGCATCAGCAGCAGCAGCAGCAGCAGCAGCAGCAGCAGCAGCAGCGGCAGCGAGCGACCCGCCACCGGGTCGCCGTCGCAGCAGCCGCGAGCCTCACGGCGGCGTGCGTGACACACTCGCTCGCCACTACCAAAAACAGCCCTTTTCAGGGCTAACAATATATTCATGAATCATGTACAAACATACATATTCGTTTCTGATGCGTATACAGAAAGTCAAACAAACTAACCAACCAACTACTAACAAAACAATAAACTACCACAGCTATGTAACCAACCAACTAACTAACTAACTAAGGTATATAACACGAGAGAGATAATAACAACAATAATTATAATAATTGTATAGCTATGCTATGATAGTCGACGACGAATCAAACAATACACGAACCGACGACGTTACCTATGCCACCCTACATGACATGTGAGTGGTTAACTCGTAACGTAACTATAATTTCAAAACACCTAGAATATCATACACTATAACTAGCTACTACATAATACCTATATACAGCTAACAGCTTATCTGAAATAAAAAACTCACCCAAAGCCGCCGAACACATACCTACGAAGCACACGATACGATGATGATGACGATGACGATGATATTATATCATTATAACGGCACACCGCAACACAAACACAAACACAAACACACCCTAGCTTCCCTAGGTCACTCGCGAGTACCTAGATACTCGTAAATAATATAAATGTATTAGCTCTAATCACATCGCGATGCACATTGCAATTTGCACGCCGCGTACGTTACTCACTCACAATTCAAATTATTATAACTCTCAAGTGACATTAGTGACACTACGATATTGCAATTGCACCGACTACCTACACTCACCTACACGAGAAAAAAAAAAAAAAAAAAAACACATTCATAAATATTTTATTAGTTACTGTCAAAATCAAACTGACAAGTGACGACGCCCGACTGCCGGACGAAAAAAAAAAAAAATTTTTTTTTTTTTCTTTATTTGTATTGATATTCTCATCATTATACTAAGCATATATATTATAAGTACATTATACATAAATCATAAATCTATAATTCATAAAATATAACGTGGAAATGGCGCGAAAGTGCCGCGCACGCGCAATAGCGGCGATTATCGTGTTGTTTTCTCGCCCGTTTCGTTCGTGAGCGTCGACTCCGCTCCCCGCCCGACGGTTGCGCGCCAGCGATCGCGTATATAATAAAATGCCCCTGCTGTTGGCGAGTCACTCTACAACGCTTACTCGCTGCGCGCGCACACGGTGTTAGCTGTGTGTTTAACTTTGTTTTCAAATCTTCAATTTAAAAACTCTTCAACATGTCGGGCCGCGGCAAAGGTGGCAAAGTCAAGGGAAAGGCAAAGTCTCGCTCCAACCGTGCCGGTCTTCAGTTCCCCGTCGGTCGTATCCACAGGCTCCTGCGTAACGGCAATTACGCCGAGCGCGTCGGTGCCGGTGCACCAGTGTACCTGGCCGCCGTCATGGAGTACTTGGCCGCTGAGGTTCTCGAGTTGGCCGGCAACGCAGCGAGGGACAACAAGAAGACCAGGATCATTCCCCGTCACCTTCAGTTGGCCATCCGCAACGACGAGGAGTTGAACAAACTGCTCTCCGGCGTGACCATCGCCCAAGGCGGTGTCCTGCCGAACATCCAGGCGGTCCTGCTGCCCAAGAAGACCGAGAAGAAGGCTTAAAACCACCGCCTACTCCTCCTCCTCACACCCGACGCACTTCGTGGGAAGATATAATGATACGTTGCTGTCGTACGACCAAGACGACGACGACGGCGGCGTGCATTTTTCTTACAAAAGGCCCTTTTCAGGGCCACAATATGAATCAAAGTCTATCTATTTATCATAATTATCCTATGATAATGAATGACTGTTTCTGTTGCAACATGATTAAAAGTCAAACACACACAAAACAAACAACAACAGAGAAAAAAAAAAACAAACCCCACGAACGAATAGATTTTTTAATAATTATATTATTAATTAATAAACGTAATAAGTATGATAATATATAGTATAAAAGTACAATACATTATATTATACTATATGGCAACAATTATTATTATATACGTCATCTTCCCAAATTCCACTATTTAATTTCATTACCAATACCGTAACTTCGATATAACCACAGATTACAAAAAAGCTCAAAAGTGCTAGATCACAGGGCCGTAAAACGGAATAACAAAAAAAAAATATACGTCATCTCAGCCAGATTCAAATACTTACCAATGTTTTTTTTTTTTCTTTTTTTTTTTTGCGTACCTATGTCAGTTGTAGTAGTAGCAGTTAGTTGTAGTTCATAATTATGAAATATCGATAACTCATTAAATAAATATTATCATATGGCATGTAGGTGCTGATTTAAATAAAAAAAAATAATAATAAATGCTTAATAGTGAGTACAGTTTAGTTTATCCACGTGTCAACAACGTATGTATTTATAATTACAAAATATGTACACTCTTATTATGGTATGTAAACACCGATACAATAAAATAATTAGGTTATAATATTTATTTCATCTATGTCAGTCGTTCGCAGAACGCAAATATATAAATAAATAAAAAATCTAACGATAAAGTTAATACATTTAATAAGTGAATAATATATGTATACCTATTAGATAAAACACAAACAAAACATACTTGGCTTAGCATTATATTATATTGTGAGAGTGTGTGAGTGTTTTTTTTTTTTTTTTAATTTATTTTTAATTTTTTTTTTTTTTTTAAACAGCCTTAGCCAGTATTCTGTACCGCGTCGATCGCCCCCCGCCCTTTCCGCGCTCCGCGATGTGTAGCTGCCGGGCGTGCGTCAGCACTGCGTCGAGCTTACAGAGACCGCATCGGAGCGCTCCTATTGGCCCGTCCGACGGCGCGCGCTCCCTTAGGTCGCCACCACCGCGCGGCGAGAGCGCCGATAAATAAGAGCGGCCTCTCTGCAATTTCGAATCACAATCCAACCGCTCACCGTGCCGCACGGATCGAATTTTGCGCTCTGTATTGTATTGTTGTGTGATTGTTGAATCGCCGCACCATGCCGCCCAAGACAAGTGGTAAGGCCGCCAAGAAATCCGGCAAGGCCCAAAAGAACATCTCCAAGACCGACAAGAAAAAGAAGAAGCACAAGAGGAAGGAGAGCTACGCCATCTACATCTACAAGGTGCTCAAGCAGGTCCACCCCGACACCGGTATCTCCTCGAAGGCTATGTCGATCATGAACTCTTTCGTTAACGACATCTTCGAACGCATCGCCGCCGAAGCGTCTCGTCTAGCCCACTACAACAAGAGGTCCACCATCACATCGAGGGAGGTGCAGACATCCGTGAGGCTCCTGCTGCCCGGTGAGCTCGCCAAGCACGCCGTCAGCGAGGGTACCAAAGCTGTCACCAAGTACACCAGCTCCAAGTGAGCACAGCGTGTGCTTGCACTTGTACCGCCGCCACCGTTGCGCTCACCACATACACCTACCTATGTGTTGCGCACAAACAAAAGGCCCTTTTCAGGGCCACAAATATTTTCATATACAATTTAACATACAAAATGTATGTTTCTGTTGATAAACATGTCAAAAGTCAAACAACAACAACAACAACATAAAAAAAAACCTATCTCCGTCACTCCCAGTCGCTATCCTTTACGATCTGCAACGATTAAATTTAATACACACAGAAAAATAGTAACACAATGGAATTATATTATTGACAAAAACAACAATACATATATTATTTATATAATATAAAGTATGATGATAATAAATATAATAATATAATGACACTTTGAAGCTCCACGACCAGAGTACTATACCCATATCGTACATAATAATATTGCCTGCCTAATATTATTTTAAGTACTTCAATAAAATTCAAATAGTTGTCATTCAATGTTATATGGGAAAAAAAAAGAAAAAAAAAAAAAAGACGTTTATCATAGTTTGACGTTTATCAAGTTACTAAACTGCAAATAGTCGATGGAGAAATACAGTGATAGGTGTAATGTTTATAGGTGATGAACGGTATACAATATTATGTACTTAAATAAAATATTATAAATACTTACTTAAAAATAACAAAAAAAAATAATGATAATGGTAAGAATAACATATAGGTATAACGCATTTTGTTTCATGTTTCGTTCGTTCAAATAGTTGTCATTCAATGTTATAAAGAAAAAAAAAAAAAAAGAAAAAAAAAATGACGTTTATCATAGTTTGACGTTTATCAAGTTACTTATAGAATAATAATATAAACACGTACACACAATATAATATATTATGTACGCTTTAAAATAAAGGATTTATACGAATTTAGAGAGAAAATTCCAAGTGAGTTCGCCGCGGCCGGTTCGCGCTGTCGGCCCGTGTCGATCGTATAAATACGAGTGGGACGGGCAATGCGCGTTTCATTCCCGCTCGCACAGTCGCGCCGTTCGCACCGCACGTCGTTCGTTCAGGTTCAGTTTCAGTACAATTCAATTCAATTAAGAAATGGCGCGTACCAAGCAGACCGCTCGCAAGTCCACCGGTGGTAAGGCACCGAGGAAGCAGCTCGCCACCAAGGCGGCCCGCAAGAGCGCACCGGCAACCGGTGGTGTCAAGAAGCCCCATCGTTACAGGCCCGGAACCGTAGCGCTCCGTGAGATTCGTCGTTACCAGAAGAGTACCGAGCTGTTGATCCGCAAGCTTCCGTTCCAGCGTTTGGTGCGTGAGATCGCTCAAGACTTCAAGACCGATCTCCGTTTCCAGAGCTCCGCTGTGATGGCCCTGCAGGAGGCCAGCGAGGCTTACCTCGTCGGTCTCTTCGAAGACACCAACCTTTGCGCCATCCACGCCAAGCGTGTCACCATCATGCCCAAGGATATACAGCTGGCGCGCAGGATCCGCGGAGAGCGCGCCTAAGTGCAGTCAGTACTATCGAGTACTGCAGTTGGCGTGTACAAGGCGGTGTGCGATATATTGTTGTATACACCTATTAAGTATACACTTGTATTGCCGCTCAGCCGAATACCAAAAAGGCCCTTTTCAGGGCCACACATGAGTCATATATTTTTGTAATAAAATATGTTTCTGCAACTAACATTAAAAAGTCAAACAAACTATTAATTAACACACACAATATACCTACCTAATATCTAAATACTGCAAGTATGGTCCCCATATAAATATAATAAAATAAAATATAGCAGTTGCAACATGATATCATCATTCCTGTACAAGCTATAAAGATGCAGGCCTACACACAATATACATAAGTCCATCATATTTGACAAATTACAATATTTACTGGCGTGGTACATACAGCTACATATTATATAATATTACATATTATAATAGAGACAGTACATATAGGACGAAATAGATCCTAAATACAAAATGGTCGAATTTCATTACCTACATTACTGTACTTATACATTTTTTTTTTTTTTTTTCTTTTTCTTTTAACCAGACAGACACTCCTTAAATAATACTGATCGTGTATTGTATGCTTATAATAAATATAGATAGGTACCTACTGCTGAATGATGATAAAAATTATCAAAATCTAACAACCAATTTAATATAGGTACCTAAAATAATACTTTTTTCTTTTCTTTTTTTTTTTAAATCAATATTATGATGTTATACACTGCTAACCATATTATAGGCGGTGTGTTATAATATTAATAAATAAATATTATTTGATTAGTTTATATAATTAAGTAAATAGTTGAAATTTACTTTTTTTTTTTTTTTTAAATATACATATACAATAATATCAACTAAAATGAGGCAGCAAGTCGCACACGGCCCGCCAAAACAAAACAAACCCTGCGCGTCCGAGTTCCGACCGACCTATCGACTAGCGAACGAGCGAGCTCGAGCGAGCGCCGCAACGCGTATATAAATGAGGGGCATGTACTGGCCCGTGCACCCAGTCGTTCGCCAGCGCTCGCCCGTTGAACAACGTGCGCGCGTCACTTGTCTGTCTGCTCAACTCAACGTCACAACACTAAAGAACAAAGAAGATGACCGGCCGCGGAAAGGGAGGAAAAGGTCTGGGAAAGGGAGGAGCCAAGCGCCACAGGAAAGTGCTTCGCGATAACATCCAGGGTATCACGAAGCCCGCCATCCGTCGTCTCGCGCGCAGAGGCGGCGTCAAGCGTATCTCCGGTCTTATTTACGAGGAGACTCGCGGTGTGCTGAAGGTGTTCCTCGAGAACGTGATCCGCGACGCCGTCACATACACCGAGCACGCCAAGAGGAAGACCGTCACCGCCATGGACGTCGTCTACGCGCTGAAACGTCAAGGCCGCACCCTGTACGGTTTCGGCGGTTAAGCTGCTTCTGCTCGACGGACGACGACACACACACCCGTCCTCCAGCCGGCACTGTCGCAATTGCGCATCGCTCGTTGAGCGTACGCGTCATATGTGATAGCGCTAATAAAAAGGCCCTTTTCAGGGCCGCATACGATTCATATAAACTATTATAAAGTTTATGTTTCTATAATGAACACACGATAAGTCAAACTCTCATACTATACTACATAGTAGTATACTGTATACAGTATACTATACACGTACATAATAATAATATATGAATAAATTCACTTCACCTACTAACGCTAGAACGCAACGTACCGAGTAGTTTACTATAACATAATCATCAATATTATATGAAACGAATAGAGTATAATACACGTACGTAGGTAACCTACCTACCTATATAATGTGTTATGATAAAATCATTGATACTGGTGTATCTCTCTGTCAACTTACTTATGTACAGCTACTACTTGTTTGAAGTTATGAGTGAGTATGTACATATATTACAAAAATACAATATTTGTAATCAGAACACTGACTGACATACCTGGATCGTCTCTCTGCATTCGACTGCGTTTCTTCTTAGTTGATGCTACGTTGCGACGTCGAATGTCCTCAGGGCTCAGCCTCAGCCTCAGCTCAGCTGCTTACCGGTAACCTGAAATAGAAATATCCGTACAAATTACAAATAGGTACATAGTAATAAATAACATGCAAGCATTAATAATAGGTATTAAGATTAGAATTAAAATGTTTCGAGTAACATTTAAATAATAGAGAATATAAACAGTTTAACACTAACTAACGTAACTGTATGATAATTAAAATAATAATTGTCATATTGATATATTATGGTATGTGTACATGTCAACATCAAAGTAATGTTGTTGTTAAAACTTACATACATATTTAGACAAATCGAACTAAATAGAAAATTTTATGCATAATATTAATTAATTCATATTTGTGTGTGTGTTTAATATTGTGTTCAAGTAAGTGTTGTGTTGTTGGACACTGGTACATAATAATAATTAATAGCTGTAACTGAGAGCACTGCCTAAGGGAATGAATCTACTAAACTTACACGGGACACGGGTGTCTGTCTCCGTACCGTGTACCGTGTGTGTACGTACGGCGAGAGATTGAGCGTGTGCATAACGTGATTATTCGTCTATTGGCATGTTGAATTGCATTATATGCACTTTCACATTGTTTAATATAGTATTTTGTAATTTTATATTAGTTTATTAAACGTTATACCACCAGGTCTGACTCGCCCGTCCTTAAGTGGTATAACGCTTTCGTGTTTTACGAAGGTTCACTTTTAATCGTCTAATACGTTCGACCAAAGTGTTAATACAAATGAAATGTTGATACGTTTCAAGCTCGATATCCTCCTTGTTGATTTATCGACCGTTTACAACTGAAACGTTGTGTTTTATAGAGAAAAATACATTTTGAAGTGAACGCGAGGTATGCCAAGTAGACAGTATGGATTATAATGGTGAGCGCCGGCTCGATCGTTCGTTTTATGCGATATCTATCGGTACCGGTAGATAGTCTCGTTCATTATGTATACGAAAATACAATAAACGAGTGTGGTTACATAACAAAAATATAATAAATTTGTATTTAATTAGATACGTGTTAGTGAAAAGTATGAAGTGTTCATACGAGAAATCGTCTCGCGACAGAATGGCCCTCGTTACGGTAAAGTCTCGAGGTAGCTAATCGGGTGGCAAGTTGCGTATAGTGGCGACATCTACTACGATAGTCGAAGTCTCAGATCGAACCTCTCTTTCACACTCGCGTGAACACGTTTGTTTGATCGTTCTCTCTCTCTCTCTCACTTACTTACTTACTCTCGCAATCAATCTATCAACAATCAACAATGGCCGATACAGCAGTCGCCGCCGAAGCTCCCGCTCCCGCTACACCAGCAAAGAAACAGGCAAGACAGGCGGGCGGCGCTAAGAAACCTAAGGCGAAGCCTACGCACCCGAAGACGTCCGAGATGGTGAACAACGCTATCAAGGAGATGAAGGAGCGCAGCGGATCCTCGCTGCAGGCGATCAAGAAGTACATCGCCGCTCAGTACAAGGTAGACGCCGAGAAGTTGGCGCCGTTCATCAGAAAATACCTGAAGAGCGCCGTCGAGTCCGGCGCGCTCATCCAGACCAAGGGCAAGGGCGCGTCCGGTTCGTTCAAGCTAGAGTCCAAGTCGGCCGCCGCCAAGAAGCCGAGCGCGAGCGCCGGTGCGGGCAAGGCAGCCGCCGGCAAGGGTGCAGCGGCAGCGTCGAAGGCCGGCAAGAAGGCGACCGCCTCCGCCGCCGGCGCCAAGAGCAAGAAGGCCACAGCCGCGTCCGCGTCTGCCTCCGCATCGCCGTCCAAAGCCAAGGCTTCGGCCGCCGCGAAGGACAAGAAGGCCGCCGCCGCCGCGAAGAAGAAGCCCGCCGCCAAGAAGGCCGCCGCGCCCGCCAAGGCCAAGGGCGGCGCCGCACCCAAGGCTAAGAAGACCGCGAAGCCACCCACGAAGAAGCCGAAGGCGCCCAAGCCCAAGAAGGCCGCCGCTACGCCCAAGTCCAAGCCCGCCGCGAAGAAGGCAGCCGCAGCCAAGAAGTAAATATCACACACGCCGGCCGCAGCCAACGAGTGCGCGCGCTATACACGCGCGGGTGCGGTGCATGGTCGCGCTACACCGTCGTCGCGTCGTCGGTCCCGCCGCGCCGCCGCCGCAGCATCAGCAGCAGCAGCAGCAGCAGCAGCAGCAGCAGCAGCAGCGGCAGCGAGCGACCCGCCACCGGGTCGCCGTCGCAGCAGCCGCGAGCCTCACGGCGGCGTGCGTGACACACTCGCTCGCCACTACCAAAAACAGCCCTTTTCAGGGCTAACAATATATTCATGAATCATGTACAAACATACATATTCGTTTCTGATGCGTATACAGAAAGTCAAACAAACTAACCAACCAACTACTAACAAAACAATAAACTACCACAGCTATGTAACCAACCAACTAACTAACTAACTAAGGTATATAACACGAGAGAGATAATAACAACAATAATTATAATAATTGTATAGCTATGCTATGATAGTCGACGACGAATCAAACAATACACGAACCGACGACGTTACCTATGCCACCCTACATGACATGTGAGTGGTTAACTCGTAACGTAACTATAATTTCAAAACACCTAGAATATCATACACTATAACTAGCTACTACATAATACCTATATACAGCTAACAGCTTATCTGAAATAAAAAACTCACCCAAAGCCGCCGAACACATACCTACGAAGCACACGATACGATGATGATGACGATGACGATGATATTATATCATTATAACGGCACACCGCAACACAAACACAAACACAAACACACCCTAGCTTCCCTAGGTCACTCGCGAGTACCTAGATACTCGTAAATAATATAAATGTATTAGCTCTAATCACATCGCGATGCACATTGCAATTTGCACGCCGCGTACGTTACTCACTCACAATTCAAATTATTATAACTCTCAAGTGACATTAGTGACACTACGATATTGCAATTGCACCGACTACCTACACTCACCTACACGAGAAAAAAAAAAAAAAAAAAACACATTCATAAATATTTTATTAGTTACTGTCAAAATCAAACTGACAAGTGACGACGCCCGACTGCCGGACGAAAAAAAAAAAAAATTTTTTTTTTTTTCTTTATTTGTATTGATATTCTCATCATTATACTAAGCATATATATTATAAGTACATTATACATAAATCATAAATCTATAATTCATAAAATATAACGTGGAAATGGCGCGAAAGTGCCGCGCACGCGCAATAGCGGCGATTATCGTGTTGTTTTCTCGCCCGTTTCGTTCGTGAGCGTCGACTCCGCTCCCCGCCCGACGGTTGCGCGCCAGCGATCGCGTATATAATAAAATGCCCCTGCTGTTGGCGAGTCACTCTACAACGCTTACTCGCTGCGCGCGCACACGGTGTTAGCTGTGTGTTTAACTTTGTTTTCAAATCTTCAATTTAAAAACTCTTCAACATGTCGGGCCGCGGCAAAGGTGGCAAAGTCAAGGGAAAGGCAAAGTCTCGCTCCAACCGTGCCGGTCTTCAGTTCCCCGTCGGTCGTATCCACAGGCTCCTGCGTAACGGCAATTACGCCGAGCGCGTCGGTGCCGGTGCACCAGTGTACCTGGCCGCCGTCATGGAGTACTTGGCCGCTGAGGTTCTCGAGTTGGCCGGCAACGCAGCGAGGGACAACAAGAAGACCAGGATCATTCCCCGTCACCTTCAGTTGGCCATCCGCAACGACGAGGAGTTGAACAAACTGCTCTCCGGCGTGACCATCGCCCAAGGCGGTGTCCTGCCGAACATCCAGGCGGTCCTGCTGCCCAAGAAGACCGAGAAGAAGGCTTAAAACCACCGCCTACTCCTCCTCCTCACACCCGACGCACTTCGTGGGAAGATATAATGATACGTTGCTGTCGTACGACCAAGACGACGACGACGGCGGCGTGCATTTTTCTTACAAAAGGCCCTTTTCAGGGCCACAATATGAATCAAAGTCTATCTATTTATCATAATTATCCTATGATAATGAATGACTGTTTCTGTTGCAACATGATTAAAAGTCAAACACACACAAAACAAACAACAACAGAGAAAAAAAAAAACAAACCCCACGAACGAATAGATTTTTTAATAATTATATTATTAATTAATAAACGTAATAAGTATGATAATATATAGTATAAAAGTACAATACATTATATTATACTATATGGCAACAATTATTATTATATACGTCATCTTCCCAAATTCCACTATTTAATTTCATTACCAATACCGTAACTTCGATATAACCACAGATTACAAAAAAGCTCAAAAGTGCTAGATCACAGGGCCGTAAAACGGAATAACAAAAAAAAAATATACGTCATCTCAGCCAGATTCAAATACTTACCAATGTTTTTTTTTTTTCTTTTTTTTTTTTGCGTACCTATGTCAGTTGTAGTAGTAGCAGTTAGTTGTAGTTCATAATTATGAAATATCGATAACTCATTAAATAAATATTATCATATGGCATGTAGGTGCTGATTTAAATAAAAAAAAATAATAATAAATGCTTAATAGTGAGTACAGTTTAGTTTATCCACGTGTCAACAACGTATGTATTTATAATTACAAAATATGTACACTCTTATTATGGTATGTAAACACCGATACAATAAAATAATTAGGTTATAATATTTATTTCATCTATGTCAGTCGTTCGCAGAACGCAAATATATAAATAAATAAAAAATCTAACGATAAAGTTAATACATTTAATAAGTGAATAATATATGTATACCTATTAGATAAAACACAAACAAAACATACTTGGCTTAGCATTATATTATATTGTGAGAGTGTGTGAGTGTTTTTTTTTTTTTTTTAATTTATTTTTAATTTTTTTTTTTTTTTTAAACAGCCTTAGCCAGTATTCTGTACCGCGTCGATCGCCCCCCGCCCTTTCCGCGCTCCGCGATGTGTAGCTGCCGGGCGTGCGTCAGCACTGCGTCGAGCTTACAGAGACCGCATCGGAGCGCTCCTATTGGCCCGTCCGACGGCGCGCGCTCCCTTAGGTCGCCACCACCGCGCGGCGAGAGCGCCGATAAATAAGAGCGGCCTCTCTGCAATTTCGAATCACAATCCAACCGCTCACCGTGCCGCACGGATCGAATTTTGCGCTCTGTATTGTATTGTTGTGTGATTGTTGAATCGCCGCACCATGCCGCCCAAGACAAGTGGTAAGGCCGCCAAGAAATCCGGCAAGGCCCAAAAGAACATCTCCAAGACCGACAAGAAAAAGAAGAAGCACAAGAGGAAGGAGAGCTACGCCATCTACATCTACAAGGTGCTCAAGCAGGTCCACCCCGACACCGGTATCTCCTCGAAGGCTATGTCGATCATGAACTCTTTCGTTAACGACATCTTCGAACGCATCGCCGCCGAAGCGTCTCGTCTAGCCCACTACAACAAGAGGTCCACCATCACATCGAGGGAGGTGCAGACATCCGTGAGGCTCCTGCTGCCCGGTGAGCTCGCCAAGCACGCCGTCAGCGAGGGTACCAAAGCTGTCACCAAGTACACCAGCTCCAAGTGAGCACAGCGTGTGCTTGCACTTGTACCGCCGCCACCGTTGCGCTCACCACATACACCTACCTATGTGTTGCGCACAAACAAAAGGCCCTTTTCAGGGCCACAAATATTTTCATATACAATTTAACATACAAAATGTATGTTTCTGTTGATAAACATGTCAAAAGTCAAACAACAACAACAACAACATAAAAAAAAACCTATCTCCGTCACTCCCAGTCGCTATCCTTTACGATCTGCAACGATTAAATTTAATACACACAGAAAAATAGTAACACAATGGAATTATATTATTGACAAAAACAACAATACATATATTATTTATATAATATAAAGTATGATGATAATAAATATAATAATATAATGACACTTTGAAGCTCCACGACCAGAGTACTATACCCATATCGTACATAATAATATTGCCTGCCTAATATTATTTTAAGTACTTCAATAAAATTCAAATAGTTGTCATTCAATGTTATATGGGAAAAAAAAAGAAAAAAAAAAAAAGACGTTTATCATAGTTTGACGTTTATCAAGTTACTAAACTGCAAATAGTCGATGGAGAAATACAGTGATAGGTGTAATGTTTATAGGTGATGAACGGTATACAATATTATGTACTTAAATAAAATATTATAAATACTTACTTAAAAATAACAAAAAAAAATAATGATAATGGTAAGAATAACATATAGGTATAACGCATTTTGTTTCATGTTTCGTTCGTTCAAATAGTTGTCATTCAATGTTATAAAGAAAAAAAAAAAAAAAGAAAAAAAAAATGACGTTTATCATAGTTTGACGTTTATCAAGTTACTTATAGAATAATAATATAAACACGTACACACAATATAATATATTATGTACGCTTTAAAATAAAGGATTTATACGAATTTAGAGAGAAAATTCCAAGTGAGTTCGCCGCGGCCGGTTCGCGCTGTCGGCCCGTGTCGATCGTATAAATACGAGTGGGACGGGCAATGCGCGTTTCATTCCCGCTCGCACAGTCGCGCCGTTCGCACCGCACGTCGTTCGTTCAGGTTCAGTTTCAGTACAATTCAATTCAATTAAGAAATGGCGCGTACCAAGCAGACCGCTCGCAAGTCCACCGGTGGTAAGGCACCGAGGAAGCAGCTCGCCACCAAGGCGGCCCGCAAGAGCGCACCGGCAACCGGTGGTGTCAAGAAGCCCCATCGTTACAGGCCCGGAACCGTAGCGCTCCGTGAGATTCGTCGTTACCAGAAGAGTACCGAGCTGTTGATCCGCAAGCTTCCGTTCCAGCGTTTGGTGCGTGAGATCGCTCAAGACTTCAAGACCGATCTCCGTTTCCAGAGCTCCGCTGTGATGGCCCTGCAGGAGGCCAGCGAGGCTTACCTCGTCGGTCTCTTCGAAGACACCAACCTTTGCGCCATCCACGCCAAGCGTGTCACCATCA
The DNA here is from genome assembly GCF_050436995.1 of Anticarsia gemmatalis. Classification (NCBI taxonomy): domain Eukaryota; kingdom Metazoa; phylum Arthropoda; class Insecta; order Lepidoptera; family Erebidae; genus Anticarsia; species Anticarsia gemmatalis. The sequence continues at coordinate 3,442 of NW_027466807.1, read as the reverse complement.
TGCCCAAGGATATACAGCTGGCGCGCAGGATCCGCGGAGAGCGCGCCTAAGTGCAGTCAGTACTATCGAGTACTGCAGTTGGCGTGTACAAGGCGGTGTGCGATATATTGTTGTATACACCTATTAAGTATACACTTGTATTGCCGCTCAGCCGAATACCAAAAAGGCCCTTTTCAGGGCCACACATGAGTCATATATTTTTGTAATAAAATATGTTTCTGCAACTAACATTAAAAAGTCAAACAAACTATTAATTAACACACACAATATACCTACCTAATATCTAAATACTGCAAGTATGGTCCCCATATAAATATAATAAAATAAAATATAGCAGTTGCAACATGATATCATCATTCCTGTACAAGCTATAAAGATGCAGGCCTACACACAATATACATAAGTCCATCATATTTGACAAATTACAATATTTACTGGCGTGGTACATACAGCTACATATTATATAATATTACATATTATAATAGAGACAGTACATATAGGACGAAATAGATCCTAAATACAAAATGGTCGAATTTCATTACCTACATTACTGTACTTATACATTTTTTTTTTTTTTTCTTTTTCTTTTAACCAGACAGACACTCCTTAAATAATACTGATCGTGTATTGTATGCTTATAATAAATATAGATAGGTACCTACTGCTGAATGATGATAAAAATTATCAAAATCTAACAACCAATTTAATATAGGTACCTAAAATAATACTTTTTTCTTTTCTTTTTTTTTTAAATCAATATTATGATGTATACACTGCTAACCATATTATAGGCGGTGTGTTATAATATTAATAAATAAATATTATTTGATTAGTTTATATAATTAAGTAAATAGTTGAAATTTACTTTTTTTTTTTTTTTAAATATACATATACAATAATATCAACTAAAATGAGGCAGCAAGTCGCACACGGCCCGCCAAAACAAAACAAACCCTGCGCGTCCGAGTTCCGACCGACCTATCGACTAGCGAACGAGCGAGCTCGAGCGAGCGCCGCAACGCGTATATAAATGAGGGGCATGTACTGGCCCGTGCACCCAGTCGTTCGCCAGCGCTCGCCCGTTGAACAACGTGCGCGCGTCACTTGTCTGTCTGCTCAACTCAACGTCACAACACTAAAGACAAAGAAGATGACCGGCCGCGGAAAGGGAGGAAAAGGTCTGGGAAAGGGAGGAGCCAAGCGCCACAGGAAAGTGCTTCGCGATAACATCCAGGGTATCACGAAGCCCGCCATCCGTCGTCTCGCGCGCAGAGGCGGCGTCAAGCGTATCTCCGGTCTTATTTACGAGGAGACTCGCGGTGTGCTGAAGGTGTTCCTCGAGAACGTGATCCGCGACGCCGTCACATACACCGAGCACGCCAAGAGGAAGACCGTCACCGCCATGGACGTCGTCTACGCGCTGAAACGTCAAGGCCGCACCCTGTACGGTTTCGGCGGTTAAGCTGCTTCTGCTCGACGGACGACGACACACACACCCGTCCTCCAGCCGGCACTGTCGCAATTGCGCATCGCTCGTTGAGCGTACGCGTCATATGTGATAGCGCTAATAAAAAGGCCCTTTTCAGGGCCGCATACGATTCATATAAACTATTATAAAGTTTATGTTTCTATAATGAACACACGATAAGTCAAACTCTCATACTATACTACATAGTAGTATACTGTATACAGTATACTATACACGTACATAATAATAATATATGAATAAATTCACTTCACCTACTACGCTAGAACGCAACGTACCGAGTAGTTTACTATAACATAATCATCAATATTATATGAAACGAATAGAGTATAATACACGTACGTAGGTAACCTACCTACCTATATAATGTGTTATGATAAAATCATTGATACTGGTGTATCTCTCTGTCAACTTACTTATGTACAGCTACTACTTGTTTGAAGTTATGAGTGAGTATGTACATATATTACAAAAATACAATATTTGTAATCAGAACACTGACTGACATACCTGGATCGTCTCTCTGCATTCGACTGCGTTTCTTCTTAGTTGATGCTACGTTGCGACGTCGAATGTCCTCAGGGCTCAGCCTCAGCCTCAGCTCAGCTGCTTACCGGTAACCTGAAATAGAAATATCCGTACAAATTACAAATAGGTACATAGTAATAAATAACATGCAAGCATTAATAATAGGTATTAAGATTAGAATTAAAATGTTTCGAGTAACATTTAAATAATAGAGAATATAAACAGTTTTAACACTAACTAACGTAACTGTATGATAATTAAAATAATAATTGTCATATTGATATATTATGGTATGTGTACATGTCAACATCAAAGTAATGTTGTTGTTAAAACTTACATACATATTTAGACAAATCGAACTAAATAGAAAATTTTATGCATAATATTAATTAATTCATATTTGTGTGTGTGTTTAATATTGTGTTCAAGTAAGTGTTGTGTTGTTGGACACTGGTACATAATAATAATTAATAGCTGTAACTGAGAGCACTGCCTAAGGGAATGAATCTACTAAACTTACACGGGACACGGGTGTCTGTCTCCGTACCGTGTACCGTGTGTGTACGTACGGCGAGAGATTGAGCGTGTGCATAACGTGATTATTCGTCTATTGGCATGTTGAATTGCATTATATGCACTTTCACATTGTTTAATATAGTATTTTGTAATTTTATATTAGTTTATTAAACGTTATACCACCAGGTCTGACTCGCCCGTCCTTAAGTGGTATAACGCTTTCGTGTTTTACGAAGGTTCACTTTTAATCGTCTAATACGTTCGACCAAAGTGTTAATACAAATGAAATGTTGATACGTTTCAAGCTCGATATCCTCCTTGTTGATTTATCGACCGTTTACAACTGAAACGTTGTGTTTTATAGAGAAAAATACATTTTGAAGTGAACGCGAGGTATGCCAAGTAGACAGTATGGATTATAATGGTGAGCGCCGGCTCGATCGTTCGTTTTATGCGATATCTATCGGTACCGGTAGATAGTCTCGTTCATTATGTATACGAAAATACAATAAACGAGTGTGGTTACATAACAAAAATATAATAAATTTGTATTTAATTAGATACGTGTTAGTGAAAAGTATGAAGTGTTCATACGAGAAATCGTCTCGCGACAGAATGGCCCTCGTTACGGTAAAGTCTCGAGGTAGCTAATCGGGTGGCAAGTTGCGTATAGTGGCGACATCTACTACGATAGTCGAAGTCTCAGATCGAACCTCTCTTTCACACTCGCGTGAACACGTTTGTTTGATCGTTCTCTCTCTCTCTCTCACTTACTTACTTACTCTCGCAATCAATCTATCAACAATCAACAATGGCCGATACAGCAGTCGCCGCCGAAGCTCCCGCTCCCGCTACACCAGCAAAGAAACAGGCAAGACAGGCGGGCGGCGCTAAGAAACCTAAGGCGAAGCC